>NW_005843151.1:86587-88639 GCF_000455745.1 Alligator sinensis | reverse complement strand
TCCCTACACCATGCCCCAAGCCTCATGGATGTTCTCTCTCACTGATATGACAATTTATACACTTGACCCTCTTGAGCCCTTGGACACCCTGGTCCCTTACTTAGTCTCCCCCTACACTCCCCAACCCTCAGTCGCGCACACAGTCCCTCTTCCAGGCTCTTGGACCCTTTTAGTCCAACAAAGCCCACTCTAGGACACTTGGACCCTGTAACAGGGGGCCATCCCGGGGCTGGTCAGTCATTGGCCTGCCCACCCGTCTCTGGGCTAACCACCTGCCTTCCTCACCAGCCATGCCTTGATGATAATAATTACAATGTTACTAGGGCAGGAGGATACCCATTTACTTGCCCAATGCTAAGGGCATGGCTCCAACCTCCTCTTGCCATGTCCCATGCCTCACAGATGGCATCCCAGGCAGCCAAGCTCACCTGTACCCTTATGTCTCTCAAGCCGTGTTTCCCCCTCTGGGAACTTTGGCCTCCAAGGCCTTGGCTCCATCTTTGCCAGGCCAGTTGGACCCCATGCCCCAGGCTCTGGGCATTCCTTGGCTGATGGGACCCTGGCTCTTTTGACCCCTCCCCTTCCTCTCAGCCCGGGTCCTGGTCCCAGCATTGATCAGTTTGAGGGGCCATCCAGTCAGGTTAAACTCAGGCTTACCTTCTTTTTTACACAACTCAGCTGCCCCCTCACTGGAGTTCTCTCTCTCTTGTTTGAGCCTTAGCCCACTAGCCCCTCTCTGGGCAACTGACTCTCAGTAACACTTTTGGGGCTGGCCCATGTGCAGCCCTTCAGGTCTACCCCAGTTGACCCTACTCTGCAGACCCCAGTGCGGTCCTTCAGGCTTGCTTCAGCAAACCCTACTCTGTGCAGGCCTCTCTACTTAACTCTGGGCTCCCTGTCTGTCCTAACTCATCACAGTTTCCCTACTCACTTCTAGTCAGCTCTGGGGTCTCAACTGTAGTGGCTGGGGTTATAAGGTGCCCCAACCCACCTTTCACTAGGGAGGCAACTGGCCTGGCATTTCTGGGGAGCTACCTCACCATGGGAAGCCCCATTAGGCCCTCCTTCCCCAGCAGGGTGTAGTTTTCACTCATACCTGGGACCAGGGGCCTCCTCCTTTCCCATAGCCCCTGCCCATATACCTCCAAGCATATTCCATGGTGTTGTAAGCAACAGCTCCAGCCAGGTGTTATTCTTTCAGCAGCACACTGCTGGTTCAGTCCTGAGAGCCTGGATCTAAAATGGAGGTTGCTCTACCCCCTCCTCCAATCCCAGGACCCTCCTGCAGTCATGTGACTGCCTCATTACTCACACACACACCTGCTGGCTGCCCTGCTGTCTGCTCCAAACTCTTAAAGTGGCAGGCACCAACAGTGCCCTGCCACAGACCACCTTATCTCAGCTTTTTCTAGGCTCTGGGACCCCTCACTGGGCTGCACCCTCAGTCTGAGGGCTCCTGAGTTATTGGTTCTCTAGATAAGCCTTGCGCTTGCCTCAGGAGGGCACAAAGCTAAATTAACTTAAACAACTTAATAAACAAGAAACATCACTGCCATCTGGCAGACACCTCAATCCCCCTAGGGGTTTAACATAAAGGCCACTTTCCTGTAAAACCCAGTGATACCCTGCTATAGTATCATACAATAACTGTAACTTTTATACTTGGCCCGAGACAATTTAATTGAAGCTGTCACGGCGGGGTCCTGCAGGAGGGCCGTGATCTCCTCGAGGTCCCTCGCTCCGTGTCAAGGCCGGCCCAAGACACTCTCTTATTCTTGCCCACCACGTCTTGCTGGTAAATATAAGGTTGGGAGGCTGCCTATGACTCCCTGGGAATGGCTACTCGGGACCTCTGTCCCCGCAGTTCTCCCGGACTCCTGTGGTCTCCCGGTATGATGGGTGCTTCCCAGGCACCCTAGCCTTATGGGCTGCGCGTGGCTCCTACCAGCCCCTAATACCACGCCCCAAGCCTCGCAGATGGGATAGACGTTGTCCGGTCACAATACACGCCCGTTCTCCCGGGCCTCCTCTCCTGTAATCTAGCCCACTCTG
>NW_005843151.1:72553-86257 GCF_000455745.1 Alligator sinensis | reverse complement strand
TCGCCACGTCTACGCTAGGGCTTCCTAGCAGCGCCCCCTTCTGGGGCTCGTCATGCCCACACTGGGGCCTCTCAAAGCCTCCTCTCTCCGGGGCTGGGGTCTACATACCCCGCACACAACCCGGGGTCTCTGTTCCCCACCTGCAACCCATCGGTTGCGCTCCACACTGCAAGCTGCGCCTTCACTGGCAACAGGGTCCCCATACCACTGGGGTTTCCCCTTGAAGTACTGTGCCCTCACTCAGGTGCTGGGGCCCCACCCCTCTGGGGTCCCTATGAGAACACTGCACCCTCTTGGCACTAGGGCACCCCACACTCTCTGGGGTCCCTATGAGGCCTCCTCCAACCCCTACAGCCTCACCCAAACCTCTGGTGTAATAACAGAGCCAAACATACTGCAAGCCTCCTGGCTACAACTTAGCACCATTACTCCACCCTTCGGAGCTCTCATGAGCTATACTGGCCATCGGGCTCCTACCCATCTCTCAGCCAAGGGAGCTCCTGCCTCTCCAGCTGCTGGCAGGGAACTACCAGCCTAGCCTCAGCCCTGGGCTTTATAAGGGCCAGGCCCTGCCTCCTACAGGCAGCTGGCTCCCCTTAGTTGCTCCGGCAACCCGCAGCTGCGCTCGTTACCCTGGCAACCTTCAGCTGGGCTCGTTAGGCTCTGCCAGGGCTCTTCCCCTGGCAGTTTCTCCTCTCTAGGAGCAGGCACTGAGGTGCCCTGCGACAGAAGCCTTCAACTACCTGATGGGTGGTTCCAAAGAGGATGGAGCTAGACTGTTCTCAGTGGTGGGAGATAATAGAACAAGAAGCAATGGTCTTTAGTTGTAGCAAGATAAATTTATGTTGTATATTAGGAAGAACTTTCTCACTAGGAGAGTAGTAAAGCACTGGAACAAGTTACCCAGATAGACTGTGGTATATCTATCATTAGTGTTTTTAAAGACCTGGGCAGATAAAGCCTTGGCTGGGATGATCTAGTTGGGGATAGTCCTGCTTTGAGCAGGTGGTGGGACTAGGTGACCTCCTGGGGTCCCTTCTAACCCTAATTTTCTATGATTCTATGCATACCTTTGCCTAGGTCCTGAAAACATAGTTGGCCCCCATGATTAACAGGCATTAGATGCCAGAGGAGGGTCTTCCCATGTTTTAGCCCAAGGTAAGGTACTTACACAGAAAGTGAAAATCTGGGTTCTAGGCCCCACTCTTTGTCAAAAGGAATTTGAATCCATATCTTCCCAGGCTTCCCAGAACAGTGTTTTAGTTACAAGTTACGCTTAGCATGTGCTATATTTAGATTGTAGTAAACATTAATATGACTTAGAAAGTGTTCTGACCAGTCACACGGTAATGCTTATTATTATCTAAATATAGATTTTAGTACCACATTGGAGCCAGAGATACTTCTTGCTGGAAAAGGCCTAACTTGACTACAATGTGATGGCACTTAGCGTGTGCTTCACTGTTTGAATGCTCAGACACTAATGTTGCAAGTGTAGTTAGCATGTGCTAAGTGTAATGTATAACGAGGCCATTAGCCACTGTCTAGCACTTTCTCTAGTGCTCTTTTGGAGCTGGCCCCTGGGCAGCTGAAAGAGGGAGATCTGTGGGGCCAGGAGGAAGGTATGTGGCTCAATGGGGTAACTGTTAGGGCTATGCGAAGCTTCGGTCCACAATTTGATTTGGAGAAGATGTGGCCCAATTCAGGCACAGAAGAAGCCAGAGATTCAGATTAACAAAACACAGAAGTCAGAGAGTCATAGTCATCAGCCTCCTAGGTAGCAGGTACAGAAACTCATGGACTCAGTATAGACAGTGGCATTCTGACACACTTTAACCTGCCAGACACCTAACTCCCCAGGTACCTCTCCACTTTTACCTGCGCTGCTACATCCCCCTCTCCCCCCTACCCCAGCCTGTCCCTCACCCCCCTGACATCTCCATTTCCATTTTGACTGACTGGCTTTCATGCCTGCATTGCATCCCAGCCTCTGGCTTCTTTACTATTCCTTCTATCCAGGAACAGCACATAGACACACCAAGTGCAGGTGCTTCTTCAGCCTGACAAAGGGTTTTTCAACCCTAAACCTTGCTGAGATATATTTCTCTAACTATTCAGTTGCTCTACTAAAAGATACCAGATTGACCTAAAGGACCTTGTCTGCCATTGCCATGTCCTTAGACCAACACCCCTAGCACCTGACTGGAAGGACGCAGGGCCCCGGGCACATTTAAGCCCCTGGGCTGGGGCTGGCAGGGAGAGTTCTCTGGCACTGCTGGAGGAAAACCTTTTGCAGCAAAGGAAAGAAAGGCTGTAGTCTGTGACAGTTTGGCTGCCTGAGATGCTGCTGATGCTACTGTGCTGCTTACTCAGTTATTATCTGTTGTCATTTAAAGTGGTGGACCAGACTGAGGCTGTAGGGGAGAAGGAGACCTCAATGGGGCACACTTCCATGTCACGTAGAGGCTCCAGCACCAGTGAAGGCACACCTTAACTCACACGCAGTGTCACCCATTTCACAAGTTTTGCTTGTAAGCAGCCTGAGGTGCAGTTTCCCAGAAACCCCTGTATCTCCTTGAAAGCTGGCAGGTCTCATGCCCTCAGAAGGGGCTACACATCCCTGCTGTTTTCATCCAAATCTGCCTTAGTGCACACACGTGACACACATTTTGCTTTCAAGACTTTGAGATACAGTTTCCCAGAAACCCATGTACCTATCTCCTTGAAGCTTGGCAGGCTTCATGCTCTCTGAAGGGGCTACCATCCCCGCAACGTATAGCTGAATCAGCCAAAAAATGTCAAAGTTATAGGTATGTCAGTGATTTACCATTATAGAGTATGGCTGAATCTCTGAATCTCTCTGAATCAGTGTCCAATCTTCCAAAGCCAATTTGGCCGAATCAATTCGGGACAGTGATCCGAATCTCCAAATTGAATCACTGCCCTCCGAATTGCATATTCCTTCTAGCCTGGAGCTTTGCTTTTAGTGGGGCAGAAACTTCCTCTCTGCATTTTTCTCTATCTGTTTTTATTCAGAATCTTAGTTTCAAAAGGAGTGCTGGAGAAGGGCTTGTATAATGCATGACCTGTGGTGTGGTGGTTAGAGCACTATGGGCTCCTATACACATGCAGGGAGGCTGCTCTGATGCTCTGTAATTACAATGCATATCAAAGCTGACTTGATTAATTGAGTCTGCTGGAGTGTGGTAATTACTGCACCCCAGCAGACTCCAGCATCATGTGTACCAGCGTCCCTGAGCTGAAAAATGGCATCAGGGGTGCTTTAACTAAAACTCATTTGACTAAAGCTCCTTCGACTAAAGCATCCCACCACCATTTTTCAGCATGGGGATGCTGATACATGTGATACTCTGGGTGCTTTAGAGTGGCTCTTGGACCTGCTTTAATTAAAGCGTTCCCCCCTCCCCACTCCCAAAGCACATCTATAAGTGCCCTAGGTTAGGAAATAAAGAAATACAGGTTCAAACTGCATCTAGTTAATATGAGGTCTTAAAACCTTGGTCTTTGTCTTCCTGTATATCTGAGCTAATTACTCAGCCTTTAGGACAAAACCATGGAAAGACCCTCCTTGGATTCTTTCTGGACTTACGTATATATGTGCCCAGCCAGTGCACAGGCAACGAAGTATGCTTAATCCGTGTGCAGTCATTTAAAACACAGAGGCAGGACAAAAAGTGGGTGGGTACACAGCTAGAAAACCACCACTGAGGTGCACAAAGTGAAATAAAACTCCGCTGTGTGGGTTTTGACATTGGTAATAACTATAGTACTTTGGGCCAAAACACCTTGAGTAACTCAACTGCATGCTGTAGTCCCTTGATCATTACTGTCGAATACTGAAGTGCTTTTTAGCTGCTTATTTTACTCAAGAGAAACAGAATTGACATTGGAAGAATATTTATAATGCTTTTTATACCAAACAAATTCACCTGTGGCAAAAAAAAAAAAAGGAAAAAAATGCTAGCCAGGCCTCAAAGTCTTTTTTACAACACCACACTCTGCCACTCCAGGAAAGTGTCAGAACAAAGGATCAGACAGTCAAGCCAAAACGGTGACAAGTATATTCTTCTGCCTAAAGTCACCTACAATCCAGGTGAGCTAGATTCTAGAATGTCTTAAAGCTGGTAGCTGCATTTGCATGGTAATTATTCAGTGAAGTGAATTCTACTTTTCTTGTCTGAGTTCTATGCATACAAGTGTCCTGGGTGTGAGCAGTTAGGCCCTGATTTACTCAAGGATTTGCTCATTGAATATTTTGACTTCAGTTATTATTACCCTAAGAAAAAGGTGTTGCTTTACATGAATAAGCAATCAGCACCTGGATCAAAGCCTCTGCTGCAGTCCAGTCTTTGTGCCAGTGGAATTCTTGAGAATGGTATCAGGAGGTTTCACTGAGCATGCTCAGACTTTTCCCAGGTATCTTTAAAAGGTAGCAGCTTCTGGGTTGTAAATAAGAGGCACTCCATCCTCAGCACTAGCATATATCCATTTGCTATACATATACAACATGTGCAAGTACCCCAATACAACTCACTTAAAATTAAGACCCTCCAGTAGTTTCTGGCTCCCTGGTCTAAGTTTCAGTGTAAAATGTACAGAACACCCACGTAATCCAAGGCTTTTAGATCTCAAAGTAAATGTTTTCACATAATCATGGATTGCATCCAAGCAAATGTCTGTACGATGACATTTCTGGAAGCTTTTGCATCTTTACATTATATTTAGTTTACACAATATACTGTACAACTAGAAAAAATAGCCACGCGAGCCAGACCAGCTTTTGACCTCTCGCAGAGCTCATTTGAGAACAGCCTATTCCACTATTCCTCCCCTACACTAACACCTTTTACATCAGACCATTTCAAAATCAGGGATTTCTTTGAAGTTTCTGGTATTTCTTCCATAGTTTACTTTTGAAAACATCACAAGGCCAGTGGAATTTTTTATTCATGCAACAGAGGCCCCCAAGCAACTGAGCACACATTTACCATATATTGGACCCAGTCCCAAGCCAGTATGAATCAATAGGAGGCTCCAGTGGGCTTCTAGGTGAGGTTCAAATTGTTTGCTTTATTGATAGGCCTAAATGGTTTGGGGCCTTAGAAAATGAGGAGGGTGCATTATGTGCCACAGGGGGATCTGGCAGAAGCACTCAAAGTGGACTACCTTCATTATAAACAAAAGAGAGCTGCTGGCTGGTTACTCTCTATTCTACATCCAACTATTTCTAAAATATTTGGGGGTGGTTGTAGGAAGAAACAAAATCTTTTCACTGGAAATGTATTGAACAGCAAAAAAACAGCATTTCCCATCATCTGGGTTATGTATACTCTATAGTGTGACTGCAACTTCCATTAAACTGGGCAGTAATGCATTACCTTTGGGTGAACTGCTGATAGAAGGAATAAAAAGACAAAATTATTTCACATGAAAGTTTATCCCTTAGGGCCTAATGCAAAGTGCACTGGAGTCAGTGGGTGTTACATTGAAAGAGCCTCAGTGAATTCATGGACTTTGGATCAGGCCTTTACCTTCTTTTATACATAAGGGCTAGGGACAGGCATTAAAAAAGCCTGAGCCTGAATTGATTCAATCTTTGCAGGTTAGTCTAACCTGCCTAGGCTGAACCAGTTTGCAACCACAGCTATTCCCTCTGGACTGAAGAAATGCAGAACTATGCCTGCAGTGTCTCAGGCTAGAAGCTGGGGGACACTAGAGCAGCCCTCCCTTCCCTTTTACAGTACTGAGCTGATGTGGGGTCTGGCCAGGCCCCAGCAGGATGCTCTGATTAGGGAGGGCTGTAAACCCCTACCGTGACTTCACCAACTTAGGCTTTTCTCTGTTTGCTGCTCAAGGAGTGGGAGTGTTGCCAGACCCCAGCCCTGGGCTAGCACTCTGAGGCAAAGGGAGGGGAAGAGGGGTTGCAGTACATGCATCTGTTGATGATACTGAGCTTTTCAATCTACCTCTCCCTGCTTCTTCATACTGTCTGAAAACCTGACAGATGAGGGAGCCAGCAGGGGCTGATAACACAGCATTTAGCAGCCCATCAAGAAAACAAAAGCCTCTCTCATTATTTCAAGCTCTTCTTAAAAAGCTTTTTCCAAGGAAGGAACAGAGGGACTTTACCAGTTGACCTACTGATTAGCTCCAAAAAGCCCTAAGCATACACTGTCCTATCTGCCTTTTTCCTTTCCAGTGAAATTGGGGAGACACACACATACACAGACACATCTCAGCATTAGCTAGCATACCACATGCCTGGGCTGGGCTCTGTGTTGTGGGAGGTGGGAGGGAGGGATGAGGGGGATCTCTGCGTGAGCAGCAAGGGACAAGAGGAGGGGGCAGGGGAAATCAGGCAGAACTGCTGTGCCTGCAGTCCCTGACAGAGCTCTGGCTAGGGAGCAGAGGGGCGGGGCCAGCCCTATTCTCTGGAGCAGACAGAGCAGCCCAGGGCTGCAAAGCATCTGGTCTCTGGTTTAATTTAAAAAAGAAAGGGGTCTGGGACAGACATGGCATAAACCGGTTTGACCCAAATCAGTTAAGTCTGATACTACACTCAACCAGGTTTATCTTAAACCAGCTTCAGCCATTTTGAAACTGTTTTATGTGCACTGAACTTACGTTCTGTTACAGGTTTAAACCAGTTTCTGATCACTTAAACCAGTTTATGTGTAATGTCTGTCCCTAGACAGTGCTTTCATTTTTTCCTCACTACTTCTACATAGGACATCAACATAGCTTAGGGAATAATATAAGGAGAAATGGAGGAGGAAAATATCTTTATTTTTCAGGATTAAGAGGTTTTAAGTAAGAAGAAAGTCAAGCCTTGGAGGGCAATTGTCTCCTCTTGCTTCATAGATCTGAAAGATCAGATTACCACTGGTCTTATTTTATTAATTCCTATAATTGTTCAGTGTATTTTTAGGTTTCAGTCTGAGCCAGACAGATAAGTAATTTTTAGCTCCTTCCCCAACTCAGTATCCAACCACCATAGTTCATTACAGAACAGTTTGTCCTTTTTTATAAGAACTGTAGCTTATTTTAGTTAAGGAAAAAAGGAAGGAGTGGGAAAGGTGGAGAACAGAGAAACTGATATCCCCCAACAACTGGGTGACATGGATGACACTGTATCAAAGCAAGACACATAGTAAAGAAAGTAGCTTGCTAACTAATAAATTGACTATTGAGGACTTTTTGCTGTTAACATGAAATATTTGTTGTCTATATGCTTAAAATTTGTATTGTCTGCTTATGTCTTTAGACCAACGTGGCTACAATCTACACCCCTATTTTCATCTATAATAGTAAATCCTACACATTTAGATGAAATACAGACAGTCAAAAAGCATAAGGCTGAATTGATTCAGTCTTCACAGGTTGGTCTAAGCTGCATAGATTGAAACAATAAGCAAGTGAACAGACATTCACTTTTGATTCGGGAAATGTAGCCACCTGCCTGCAGTAGCCCAGGCCAGAAGTTGGGGGTGCTAGAGTATGCCTCCCTGCTCGGCTGGAGCAGACAGCTTGGGCCAAGGCTAACCCATGAACCCTGTGAGCGGGGTTTTCAGGGGAGGTGCAAAGTAGGGCTGTGTGAAGCTTCAGTCCCTGATTCAATTTGGCAGAGATCTGGTCTCATTCGGTGGCTGAATCTCCAAATACGAATCAAATCAGAGAACCCTTTAATCTCCCCAAATTGAATCGGAATCCACCGGAGAGATTCGGAAAGATTCAGAGATTCAGATGTAGACACAGCTTTAAATGTTTTTTTTTCTATCTCTAGGTAGCAGGGGGCTCATGAATGCTGCGATGCTGGGGTGCATGGAGTGTCCCACAGAAGCATGGGCGGCTCCCCAGCGTGCTTGGCAGCAGACCTGGAAATGGACCAGAAGCACTTCTGGTCCACTTCTGGGTCTGCCAGGGAGCATGCTGGGGGGCCTCCTTGCACCCCCCCGGGCATGGTAACTGATGCCTCCTGGGTCTTGGGGGCACCTGGGGTCCCCCCATGGCTGATCACTGAGCTGAGGGTCGCAGAGGTACAGATTTCAACTAGTTTCTAATCACTTATACCAGCCTATGTGTAATTTTTGTATCTAGACTTGAGGTCTGAGACCCATAACAAATTGAAATCAAGGGAATAGCTCTCAGTAACATCAGAACAACTTTTTATAGTAATTCCTACAAAATGGGTATCAAAAATGTTTTACACACTGTACATCCAGTAAAGTCCAGTAAATATGGGAGTGAAATGTGAGAGCTGTGACTACAACTGCTGTGTTGGAGCCTACTTGATGCCTCCAGGCTGACAAGGGTGCTTCTGTGCCACTGTCTGAATAGGGAAAACGCAACTTCTTCTGTACCCAACAGCTTATCATGAAACCCTTACTCTTGGCTCTGTCTCTTTAGAGATCAAAGTGGACTCTCTCCTCAAAGTACCCATCAGTAATGTTACTTTCAAATGTTCTTGTACCTATAAATGGCCTTTCCTACAGAGCAGTTCAGCTCTTTCTAGAGTATGCCCATAAGTAATGAAGGCAGAATATAAATCTTGATTAAACCGTTTCAACACCAGACTCCTAAACACATAAAACTTGTTAATTTGGGGCTGTTTCCAATCCTGTGGTATGCATGTGCTTAAGTGCAATGTTTTAATCATGGGCTTGTTGCAACTACCACTTGGTGATAGCTGTGGGACCTTCTGGTCCTAAAAACTTGTGTACCTATTAAATCTTTACTAAAATGGAGCCTAAGGGAAAAGGAGTCAAAAACACCTCTTCTTTTCTCCAGGTGGTCATTTTAGAGCATGGAAAAGTCATACTTGTTCTCTCTATGCTCTACCACAGTGATTCTCAACCAAGTGCCATGTGGCACCCTGGAGTGCTCTGAGATCTTTCTAAGGGTGTCACAGTATTGAAAAATACTGCGCAGTAGTGTGACACAGAATGAACAGTGCTTATATGCTACTGAGCAGTATTATTAGGCTATTGTGCAGTAGCATCACCTAAAATATGTTTGCCAGTGCTCTATGCAGTTACTCTTGCTAATACAAGTACTACATAAATGCACGGTAACAACTACACAGTAGCAGCTCATGTAGATGTATTCAGAGTGCTGTGCAAGATTAGCCGTGTTAGGTATGCAAACACCTACGCATGTTTCATAAGACAAACCCAGAGATTTCAAATAGGCATCCATACAGGGAAAGCTAAGAGCTGGCATTTTCTGAAGGGTGTCTTGAGTTTAATGAGGGGTGCTTTAAGTCTAAAAGGACTGAGAACCACTGTTCTACCAATTACTTATATAAAAAAATGAATGTTACCCCCTAGGGATATAGAATCTGCTCCTTACACCATTAACTCACTCTGACAATAATCAATAAAGTTAAAGGCTGAATATACAGCATCTGATGAAAAATTTTATATTAGAAATTGTTTGAACTATTAAAAAATAAAAAGATTTTCAGACAGAATACTTTTTAAGCTGTAAATTTAGCAACACTATTATTAATAGGCAAGATGAAGCTTTTAAGAAGATGAAGTATTTAGAAGCTGCATTGTAAACTGATAAGGCTATATGACTTTATCCACCATAACTGCTCTTTGCTATATACCAGAGAACACAGTGAAAAATTAGAAGCCTCAGATCAAGCCATATGTCAGTGTGAATGAATGTTTAAAAGGAAAATAAAATAGTTAACAACCTTTAAAAAAGGCAAGTAATGGGCATCTTTAAAATATCAGGAGTGGATTCTTTATGGGAAACTCCAAATAAAAAAAAATGTTTGGACTAAAGTCAAAATGTTATGAACAGGACTCTTAAGTAATGACATATATCAACAGTATTTGTAACCATAAGAAAAATGTGATAAATTTTAATCACAGAGGACCCAGCTTTGTGGGAAGTGCGTAATACACAAGACATCATTTATAGGTTTCCAGTTATGACCTATGTCTGAAAGACATTTTAATGATAACTGGAGAAAGTAGATAAATTGTCTTCCCAGAGTGTTGAAGGTCCTGTTTGTTGTCATCCTCAGCTTCTATAAAGACCAGAGATTTTCAAAGGTACTCTTCTGTCTTGCTATCAGTGTGTAATACCAAAAGGATGGAACTATCTAAGATAAAACATGCCAGAGACATGCACTCCTAAGGATTTCCTGTGGGAGTCTGACCAAAATAAAGCAATATTAATAAATATAAATTCCGGAACATTATCATCACCAGAACCGTGTCATGCAGCTTCTCCTTGAATCCTTATAACCCCAACTAGTTTTCTCAGGCAGTTCAAACATTCAGAGCGTTAGACCTCCCCACTGGGACAATTGCTTTAAATTACATTAAAGGCTCAACTACTTTGATAGATATGCCAAGGCAAGGAGTTTAACTTGCTGAATGTTTTAACTCTCTGAACTAATGTGGGATCTGGGAGTCCCCCTACCCTTAACTCCTGAAAACACTTGAAAAATAGATGCAATCTGGGGATGTACAACTGTGCCAAAATGTGCAATAATCCTCCCTTTGAGTTTGTCTTTGCCTTTTTTTTATTTGTTTGGGGTGGGTGACTAGGTGGGAGTGTAAAAGAGACATTGTTCTTACTAGGGAGGGTGATCTGTGCTAGATAAATCAGTCTCAACTAACTAGAAACTTCATCGAGGATTTGAAACACATTAACTTCTTTTTGAAATATGAATTTTTTTTTTCATGAAAATGCTATTTTTTTCAAGTTGCCCATTATTGCATTTCCACACTTTGTTCTGGTCCAGAGGCAGAAACGTTCTCAGAAAAAGCAGGGAGTAATACAAAATCTATTGAGAAATCTGGATTTCCTGGGGTGTTTTGGCCAAAGAAAATTAGTTTATCATAGAAAAAAATATTGTATAATAGGTTTATAGATGCATGTGAAAAGAAGAGGCACCATCTGACCAGCCTTTATTTTTTATGAGTTGTTTCCAAATCCTCCAGATTATACAAATGCTTGGGCAAGCTACACAGACAAAGTCAAACTGGTGCAGTAGTTAATGGGTGTTTCAAAACCTCAAGTGAATGTTTAGACAATAGCAGTCCCGCACCACACTGGATTTATATCAACATATTTATTCAGTAGCATGATGGGTACTATTATTTTGTAAGAGTCCATGTATTAGTTTTTTGACTATTGGTATTTTAGCTTCTTTTTATTTTAAGCAGCAGGCCAAATAGCTAAAACTAAATAAATACATTGAGGTCAAATCAACGTTACTTAATTTAGTGAAACAAGAACTTCTCCTTGAACAAATGAGACTTACAGACATTTGGCTTGGGTAGTGAGACTTGGTTTAAAAGTGAGCTGTGACCAGCTGAATTCTGGTACAACTAAGGAGCTGAGAATATATTTCTACAGAACATGTTACAAAGGAACAGATGCAACTTCTGTGACAGTAAATTTCCTGTAAGTTGTCTTATACAAAATTCTAGTTAAGGGCTATCTTAATGTTTTCCACTCAAATTGTATGTTGAGACAGACTGAAATAATTGACTCAATTTTTCTGTTCACAAACTGTGGTAAGCAACTAAAAGATTAAATTACAATAAATATATAATATAGATAAGTGCTTGCAAAAAGGAGCTTTCGTCATTTTCACTTTAACAAAGATCCTATGAACTCCATAAAACCCAAACAATACCTCTATAATGAAACACTGTTATTTCAAAGTTGACTTAACTTATGACTCAGTGCATGACTTTGATTTGGATTACATTTAGTTTATTTGAAGGTTTTAGTATAACTCCTTAGTTAGCTAGAGCTCATTATAAACACACATTTATCTATCTAACAACTAACATCTCAAATGACCTATCATTTAGATATTTGATAAAAAGAGATTTCTCCATTTTTTAAGATCCTTTGTGCAGTTAACAGCACTGTCGATAGAACCAGTTTCATGTTATATCTGCATAGTTAGTCAGTTGTCCCCTATTCTTTGTGCAGCTTCTTGACACAGCTCAGGGGAGAGAAAACAATTTAAAGGACATGAGAATGTAAATATAAAATCAGAAAAACTGGCAACAATTGACAGGAGCTGTACTTGGCAACAGTCATTTGTAAACTTGAGTAGCTCTCAAGTTGATGATGCCTGGTTAAACCAAATTTAAGGAGATATGTCAAACAGTTGGTGAAACAACTGACATCAAGGTATTTTCCAGAACAGCACACAGGACCAGGTCTCACAAACATGCATTCCAAAATAGGAGGACCCGGTTGCCTGTACCGAATTCTGTTTCACATTTGTGCAGCTCCGTGACAGTTTTCTAGCCATGTAAGCAGCATTTTCTGGCATTTTTTGTACACGTAGTGAATCTATTTCCTGCAGCATGGACTTGTGCATGCCTTGACTGAGCACACATAGACTGAGTGCACGCATAGACTGAGCACATGCAGTAGGCTACTCAGTGGCTGGGCGCATACTTGGCTATATTCATGAGCCCACTGTGGAAGCGCACCTGCATCCAAGTCTCCAAAACATGGAAAGCCAGAAACTCACGAATAGCACATATTAGACAGAGGAGGAGGCAGTGGTTTAACAAGCAAATTTATCCCCTGGGGCAAAGCCTACAGATGAGTGGGTGGGGAAGTGGGTTATATAGTTTCAAGAGGGGGAGGTGAGTGGTTCTGGGGGGGCGCAGTTCTGAGACTCAGGAGGGTGGCGGGGAGAAGCAGTGTTACTCATATTGGAAATACAAAGCAATCCCCAACTGAGTTGTTCCGCCCAGTCCGGGGTTGATCTTAAAGCAGCAGCCAAAGACAGTGCTGATGTTCCCGGCCTGGGTATGTTGCCCAGGCGCAGATTCTGGAAGGCTGGGAAGAGGGCAATTCCAATGCTCCTTCTAACTTGGCGCCCAGGGTGAGTGCTGCTTTCACTCACCCCCCAGTCGTGCTCCTGGGAGGAGGGTTCACTTTGTATTTTAGCTCCAGTAGCTAAGTGTTTAGAGACTTTACCAGGATGGTGGAGACCTGAGTGCCAGGCTCCCCTCGCCCAGTGAGAGCTTGAAGCTGCATCTTTCTGATCTCCCAGCACAATGCTTTAGGTGCAACACTTAAGGTCAGGCACTGTCCAGTGTCCTCTCCAGCACTGTTTCTGAAGCTGACTCCCATGGAAAAATGGAGGGGTTCTGGCCTGGAGTTTCATCCCAGTGGGCCAGAAATTTTCTCACAGCACTGTCTTCCACCCATGTTATCCAATAACTATTAAATGAAAGGTACAATGACTCCTCTTCAATAAGAAGCACCCATGAAATACATGACCTGTGGCACAGTAGTTAAAAGAATTGTGTTAGGAAGCCAGAGAGACCCATACATGTGTATTTCAAATGTCCTCTGGGCAGGATGGGGTTAGAACCTGGCTCTCCACATTCCTGGATGAGTGTCTTAAATACTTAGCTGTTGAAGCTATAACACGGGCATTTGTCCAGGGTTTACACTTGGGGACATGTGCATGCAGCTATGTATATGCCCAGTCAGTAGCCCTGCTACACACACTGTCTGTGTGTTCAGGCTTATGCAGCCACTGCATAAAGCCAGGGTGACAAACAGCTGTGTGGATGGCTAGAAAATTGCCATTTAGATGTGCAAAGGGAAATAGAATTCCACCCAGTGAGAAGTCATGCTGGAGCCTCTGGAATTGCTCACAATTCATATTGTTCAGCA
>NW_005843151.1:41473-72436 GCF_000455745.1 Alligator sinensis | reverse complement strand
ATGTGCTCCTTTGCAGGATCCAAGCCTTGAATCTTTAGCTTTTCAGTGCCTGATTTTCGTTACACGTGGGGGCAGTGCTCAATGTGTTGGGGCCCTGAGGCATTACCATAAACAGTGGGAAGAGCAGCTGAGTGAATCCAAGAATACTCAAATTTGTTAGGAGAATTGAGATCACATAACACTGAAATCCCCCCAAAATAGCAATTTTGGGGAGTGTGATGGCTCGCAAAAACAGAACAAATTATACTACCCATGGTTTCTCTGAAGAACCTGAAACTGTTTTTAAAATGCCAACAATCCCAGGAAATCTTTACTATTTTCATATTAACAAAATCCTAAAATCATTGCTAGGAAGAGGGTACCTGTAGTTGGATGCTTAATAAAACTGTTACAGGAACTGTTAGAGGAAGCAAATATAAGATCTGAAATCTGAGAGGACAATTTAAGAATTTAATTTATAAATGCAGGTAATACCAACCATTAGTAACGTCCTCAGAAATGTGACTTATGAAGAAAGGCTGAAAAATCTAGGATTATTCAGTGTGGAGAAGAGCAGACTACGGAGGATTTGATTACAGTCTTCAAATACCTGAAGGGTGATTATAAAGAGGATCAAGATAGACTCTTCTTTACAGTTGTAGGAGACAGGACTAGGAACAAAATTTAAATGGATATTAGGAAAAACTTTCTGACTATGAGGGTGGGAAACATTGGAACAGGCTACCTAGAGAAGTTGTGGAATATCCATCCCTGGAAGTTTTCAAGAGCATGTTACACAAACACTTGACTTGACTGGTATGGTTAGGGATAAGCTTGCCTTGAGTAGGGGGTTGGACTAGATAACCTCATGAGGTCCCTTCCAGCCCTACTTTTCTATGATCATCTTTATTATAGAAGCTTTGAGGATGGGAATTGTGGAGGAGAACCAACAAAAGAACAACATTAATCACATATATATTTAAATACAAGAAAATGAAAAAAAAATCTATCAGTACAATCATAATCTGGCCAACCCTACAGCCCTTGGTCCAGTTTTCTGGGGTCTAGAATTTTAGGGTATATCTTCTCTGGAGTCACTGCTCTGCTCCAAGGTAATGTAGACATATACAAGCAAGATTTAAACTGCTTATCTATGGTACTGTTAGAAGGTTAGCTATGACTACATAGAGCTCAGTGCAGGGTAACCACCTATTTAGCTGTTTCTTCAGCTGACTTTGCAGCTCATGCTGAGCTCTGTGTTACCAAAGCTAGCTGCTTTTAGTAGCTAAAGTTAGCTCAGACATCTCTCCCCTGTACTGTGGTTTGCAGCGTAGAGATACCTGAAGTTGCACAACAATCTTCACTTGAGTAAAACACAGGCCCAATTAGACTCTAGTAATCACAGTAATCTGGCGTTGGCTGTCTTTCATTGGTCTGCTCTAGATAAAAGAAGCCGTGATAGCAGGTTGCACTCTGGTGAACAGCTATCTTATCCCTTTCTACGATATCAGCACTGCCAGCAGTGCTCTGGCCTGACTCTTTCTATCAAGACTTCCACTGTGAAGTCAGCTCTACTTCTGGTCCTGCTGCAAAACTAGGTCTGTACTGCTACCTCCCATTTAAAGCCCTCTTCTCTATCTTGGCTAGTTCGAATCTTTAAAAAAAAACATAGTTCACACTCCTCATTTGAGGACACCCCACTTATTTCAGAGCACATCCCATACTATTCTGACCTCTTTTCATAAGTATACTTACAGTAGAAACCTATTGTCATTTATACAAACAGAACAGAGAGGTATCTCCACCCCTCCTGCCAATTAAAGCGATGAAAATGAGTGCGTGTAAATATGGGTAAGCAGCAGCATAATATAAATCAATCTAATGTAAATAGAACTGGTTCAATCTTTTCCCTTATGAAGTGAATGGAGATCACCATCCTTTGTAACCATCATCATTTTAGGTTTTATGTTAAAAAAAAGGCTATTAGAATCACTGTATCATGGGCAGAGAAAGAATTGCCATCATAAGTCTGTTACCTGGCTGTGACAATACATGTATTAAATTAGAAGAACATTTCCCTTACAGAATAATGCCCTAAAATTATATCCATCTGATGTCTGGATGCAAATTCCCTCTCTTAACCTGACTGGCTTAGTATTAATTCTAATCTATTAGACCTTCTTATTAAATCTGAACAATTTCCTTTTTTTCCACCAAAAAATCATTAGAATGCTTAATATTGAAGGGGGGAATTTGCCTTCTTCTATACCTCCTCAACACACAGCTTTTTTTCTCTTGTCTTTGGGCTGCACTTACCCATTTCCCACAGGACAACCTCTAATTGCTCTTTGACTGACCTTCTGCCTTGTCCCAACAGCTTTGCCCCAGAGGTCATTCCATCAATCCATTATTCTCAAAGATGGGGGAAAAAAGCGCTTCCTAGTGTGCAAGCTTCTGTTCCTATAACTACTCAATTGATTAAAAGGGAGTGATTCGAGATAATGACAGCTGCCTTTCAAATATCAGGTGGCAAAGCTGTTATTTAAAGTCATTTAAAAAAAATCAAAGTACAGAGAAATGTTAGTTCTCAGAACCAATTAGGTTTTTAATGGCAAATTAAATCCTCTGCCATGTTGTCACATATTACTGTGCTCCTCATTGCCAAACGTGGCTTTCAAGGGCATGACTAGTCCAACACAAACATTTATTTTCATTTTATTTGTTGAAGTTGAACCTTGGTAGCCCAGTAGTTAGAACACTCAGCTGGGAATAAAGAGGCCTGTTTTCCAGGCTCTGCTCCCAGGACTGATTATGTATTTCACAGTAATTAGCCACTGATATAAAAACCAGAAAGAATCCTGATAGCAGGGACCAAAACTCACCCTTCCCAGGCAAGTGCACAAACCATTAGGTTACAGAGTTGGGCTCCTTTTTACTTGCGCTTCTTGTGGCCTCCAGAATTTGTCATTACTTTCTGCACAGTGACACAGCTTCAGCAGAAGGGTGGAAGCAACTATTGTCTGGTGCATAAGGCACACTCCTAGGAGAAGTAAAGTGGTGCTTCGAGTCCCCTTGGATTCAAATACAGAGGTTATTGAACCCAAATCCCTCAATTTGTGGGGAGTGCTCTTAACCAGACAGCTATTATAGATAAGACCAGTGATTCCTCTGGCTATGAGTTTAAAGACAAGAGTAAGCACCTTGAAAGAGTAGGTGAAAGAATAAGCTAAAGGGAAGACTTCTTGATACCAAGTGAATCAAGTCACCTCTCAGCAGTCATGGTTCAGGCTTCCTCATCTTGAAGAAGGGGACAGGATTTCAGACTCACACTAGTGCTTGAGATTTCCTACTGGCTATCTCTTAGCAACCTCCTGCTCAGAGTATTAGCTGGTTTGGATCACCCTTCTGTGGTTCCTAACTCTCCACATGTAGTATATCAGGAACCCAGGCACCTAACTTAGAAGTGATTAAAGATCTGCACATGAACAAGTTACTGTTCTATTTTCAGAATAAATGAAATCTAACCAGTAGTAGCTTAATCATTTTTCATGGAGGGCTAAGGTACTGTGAGTAAGCTTTCATTTAGCACACGTAAAAGTGTGTGCACGTGCTATTACTATAGAACAGCTAATGTATTGTAAAGCCCTGCCTTTCTTTATTTGCTTGCATGCCTGTGTCCTATAGCCTTCATTGGATCTAGTTCTCTGTATTGGATTTAAAATGATAAGTGAGTGCCAAAAACGATAGCAGCTTACTAAGGGTGAAATCCTGGCCCTATGAAGTTAGTGACATATTCCCACGCATTAAAAGATGTCCCCTTTCACTTCAAAGGATTGCTTCTAATTTCTCTGATTGTTCCACTGTGAACTCCTTGCTTATATTAACAATACTATAAACATACAAAAATTTGGCTCTTAAGAACAATTATAAAGAGAAGTACTTTTTTTTCCTCCTGAAAATAGTTTAGATTATGCTTCTATCTGTAAAGGGTTAATAAATGATTGCTAAATATTAAAATAATGGAGGAAAGGTGAACAATTATACCAAATAAATTGCCCTGTGGTTTGTATCACACGCAATCAAGGTTTTGCTGAATATAATTTTGGAAACTATTAAAAAAAACCCAAACAAGTAATGTCAATTGAACAGGAAGGATTCAAACCTTGAAGAAATGCAAGAGAGAAACCTCAGGATCATGATGAGAAAAGTCCAAGAATTTGGGCAATCATAGTATCTCTGCTTCGTTTACCCAAGGCATTTAATTCAGTCGGACTGGTAAGTTATGACTGATGATGCTTTAGATCAGGGGCGGGCAATTATTTTGGGCAGAGAGCCACTTACTGAGTTTTGGCAAGCCGTTGAGGGCTGCATGACAGGCAGCGCAGGGCAGATAAATATTAATTTTCTAAACGTTTTAGGGGCCTTGCAGGCCAGATAGAATGGCCTGGCTGGTTGCATCCAGCTCCCGGGCTGCATTTTGCCCACCCCTGCTTTAGATGGACTTTCTACCACACTCAGTCGAACTCCTGTAGAAGCTCAACTACTATCAGAAGTTGGTCATAAAAGGGGCAGGAGTAATGTCACAATGGCTTGTAGCTAGGAAAGGTGTAAAACTGTGCATATTCCCCTTCATCTATGTAACATTCTAGCAGAAAAAGCAATGAGGAAAGTATTGGAAAGTTTTATGGCAGTTGGTAACAGGCTGTAGGCTTGCAGCCCGGAGCAATTAGCTAGCGGGTTAGCAGGCTGCCTGCCTAAGGGGCCAGAGCTGGCTCAGTCAATTAGCAAGTGAGGGGAAGCTGACTGAGCCAGAAATAAAAAGGGCAGGAAAGGGTGGTGGGGGAGAGGACATAGAGATGGAATTGTTTGCATGGGGGAGGTGGGTCTCTCCAAGGAAGAAAGGGGGAGTAGAGGGTGAGAGCTAACCGTTGCTTGGGGTGGGGGGGTCATTGTGGATTGTTTGTACTCCCTAGTGTGGATTAACCCAGGGCCTGAAGCTTATATTGGTTTGTTCTATTGAGCTCTGTAGTGTGGAATAACCCAGGGAATTATCACCTATGTTGTGAAGTCCAAAGAAGGATTGTGGCTGGGACCAGAGCACAGGAGGAGGTTCAGGGACTGATTTCATGATTTGAGCCTGGCAATGCCAGGTTAGCCAGGTGACCTACTACAGAGTCTTTAATATAGGCAGTAAGTTGATAAATAACTTGAGGCTTGGGGGTGATATACTTTTTCTCATTATCTGAAGAATTATATGATTTGGTCAATAAATTGTGTGCAATAGGAAAGGAGTACAGACTCTCAGTTAATGCCTCCAAGACAAAAAGTATGGCTAGAATAGAAAAGGAACAAGACCTGAACTCTTTAGTGAAAGGGGAAAGAGCTTGAAAGAGTAGAAGACTGGTTGTTTATATCTAGGCTCATCTTGACTATTAAGATAGTTCATTTACAGTTAGCTTGGGCATTTTTACCTTAAGGTATGTCTACATTGCAAACTACAGTATAAATCGCACAAACATCTCACACTCACCTAACACGTTCAGTCCAATTTAAAGAAAATTAGGCTGAGCAGTGATATCAAGCTTGTCAAGGATCTCAAAAAAAGAGTAATTTTAAAAATTAAAGGTCAGACTTTTTTCCAGGCCCTTGTATAGAAAAAGAGAGAAGGATTCAGTGACTAGAGGCATTTGAAATGAAGTCTTATAAAAACATTGAGAAGTCCATGGTTGATTTAAAAAAAAAAATAAATCTAATGACTGACAGTTCAAGAACATTGGTGTAACAAGAGTTCCTATCAACACTAATTAAGAGAAGGAAGCTATATATATATTTATTTATTTATTTGGACATGTAGTTAGAAAAGATGGACACTACCTGGAAAAGTCATTCATTCAAAGATGTATGGAAGGAAGAAGGGGAAGAGGAAGATATGAACATAGATAAAGGGTAAATAGGAATGGAAAGAATTGGGGATCAATCAGGCAACAAGATTGCTGATGATTAGGCACTTATGGAGAGGTTTGGTTTCTTGTTCCACCAATGCTTGAAGCCAGGATGTTTAAAGGGAAAAAAGTAATTTTGACTTTTTAAAGTACAGCACACCAACCAGTTGCTTATAAGAATGGCATATAGTCTTCTTCCTGATGTCCTTGTAGCTCTTGATGACATGCTATATCTGTTCATACTACATAGTAATTATTTATTAACCCTTTGTAAGCAATTTAGAAATGGAAATTCAATATATAGTATAACTAAAAATAAATATCAACAGAACATTTTATCTGAAGTTTATCCTTTGAGAGCTTACAGCAAACCTGTCTGGCAGTACAGCATCAGCATCAGTGCTTTCTTTTGTGGGAGTTTTCTAACTTTTTATTTGTGCAAGTTTTCCCTTTATAAAAGGGGACATATTAAAGGTGTTTGCAGAAGGCATTCAGAATGATGACAAATAAGTAACACAATCATTAAAAAGCTCCGGTAAACATCCATCAAAATTACAAATGAAAAGTCAATTTCCTCCAACTAATACATGGACCACTTCGCCCTGTTTCAGATAAATCATGAATCAGTCAAAGGGTAAGCTAGTGCTTCAAGTTTCTGCTGTCATGAAAAAATTAGGAGGGTTTTCAGAAAGATTATTTTCCCAAACCAAGTAGGGTGGTACATATATATGCTGAAGTTTTGAAGCATATACCTCAAGATAAAAATAAGAGGAAGAAAATATTTTTATTCTGATATTCTAGTAGATGAGGTTCATAGTATAGTTTATAGTACAATATTCCTACTTTTACAGGCTGGTGGAGGGGAAAAAAGGAGAGAGAGATTTCTGTCATGTACAATAAGACATTGTAGAGAGACAATAAGAGAGAGATTTCTTGCATGTCAATGCAAGCCATAGAAAAGGCCTTCCTGTGACAAGTGGAGAATGTGGAGACAAGTGCTAAAGCAAACAGTAAAACAGGCTCTCATATAGTACATACTGACAAACTTGTAGGCTCTGGGATTAACATGTTTCATCCCAAGTATCCAGTATCTCCCAGAAGGACATCAAGTAGGAGGAAGGAGGAAGCATGAGGTTAAGAATTTAGTAAGATTGGACAGATAGTCAAAGGACTTGGATAGATTAGAGAGTCTGCAACTCATTACTCGGAATGAGTCCCAGAAGTCTTCACAAACATCCTTAAAACACCAGAGATCTTTTTCTGTAGTCGGCAAGAGGAATCACTGATGTGTGTAATTCATGAAAAAATATTTGTGCTTGAATATATTCTCTCTTGTGCTCTCTACTTTTTGCACTGTTTTTAATGTTTTTATAATAAAGTTTTAAAAAGTGAAAACAAGTCTCTTTGTATGTGTGCGTACACGTGCACGCGCATACACACACACACACGTGTACATACACAGGAACAGATGCATATAAAGATATTTTTCCAAAAAAAAAAAAGGAAAATATATTTAGAGGTGACTTCATTTTAAAAGCTAGAATGCTAAAATGAGTTGATTTTCCATAAGCTTGTGTGTATATATACATACAGGATGTGTGTTGATGTGTGATTTTGCATACTTGTCCCCTGAAAAACAGGCCCATTTAAAATGCCTCCAGGTAGCCACCCAAAATGTGAAGCATTTGAAAGTAGTCATCACTTTTGAATATTTTGGCTCTATGCATATACATTTGTATAATTAATAGAAAGAAAAAAAAACCTGACAAAGTGGAAGAAAATATAGTAGAACATTGAGAGAGAATATAAAATGCAGAGTAAAATTAGTTTGTCTTTTAGTAATGTTTGGTGCAGCATGACTAATATTGTTTAAACAGAATCACAGAGATTCAGAGAAGGTGGAACCAAATACCATAATCATGTAAAGCTAATTTTATTTTAAAATTTTAAGGTTAGAAGTTACCCAGTATTGTAAACTGAAATGAACCTGAGCCACAAGTTAGGATGCTAATCCAGAACCATCTTTTCCCCCAAGTTGGGTGTGTTTAGATCTGATATTTTGGCTCAGCCTCAGCTCTAAGTGCAAGTATTTGGTGTTTTTGGTTCCTTTCATCAGTCCTTGTAATGCCTTTAATTTTCACAAATACATTAATTGAGTAAATACATTACTGTGCTGGAACTGCCAGAAAAGGAACAGAGCTTGTATGAACAGAGTTTATGAAAACCATCATATTCAATATATGTTAAAATATACCATAAAACTAATCACTGCCATGTATATACCAGTATATCAGTCCCAAGTGACCAAAAGCCTAAATTTACAAACATAAAACTTTACATGTAAGTCATTCCATGGACCTCAGTGGCAGGAAACTAGATCTGTGTAGTGCTAAGCACATGCATAAGTGTTTTCAGGTCTTGGGCCTAAATCATAAAAGTCAGAAAGTTCATTAATAGTCAGTACATTAACATTTTTAAGTTCCTCCTAGTTTCTTTATTATACAGCACTTTAGATTTTGTTCCTTATGAGACTGTTGATGTGCCATATTATTTGTACAAAGACTCTTCATCTGAAAGTTTAATTTTGCAAGTGCAAGATGTGAGATCTAAGATGATGTATTAGGGCATATATGTAACCAGGAAAAAATGCAGTTCAGCCCATTTATTCTTTGGAGATATGTATAAATATTTACAAATTATAGAGTTAAATCCAGCTCATTTTGTAAATGAAATATATACTGTTTTTATGGGAAACATCAAAATCCACAAAATATGGGAGAGCAAGGCATAAAACCCTTCTCAAAGAAATATTAATAAATTCTCATAAAATTAAGCATTGCAATTTTCAACCTCTCTCATATTTCACTTGTGAGAACACCCACACATCCATGCATTCATAGAATCATCTTTTGCAGAAGATTTTTTTTTTGTGTATTTACTAGTTACTTTGTAAACAATTTAAGTAAGTTTGTAAAGGACAGCTCTTGCAGAAATGATAGCACATCTGTAGCACAGGCAGTAAAAGTCAACAATTAATTAATTGTTAAGGGCTCTGTTCAGCCAAAACTTTGACTCTGTAGTTACAGCATGATTCATGGTTCATGATCCCTAGTTTCCATAGAACTCAAAGTCTGGTCCTCCATTTCAACCCTTTCCCTTCTTCCCATTATCACTGCTCCCTACACACCCACGCCCAATTGTAGAGGCTAAAACATGTCCCTTATAATGGTAATATATGGAAAACGGCCAGTTCATACATCATTCATATATTCAGGAACTGAGCATGTTCAGTGAATACAATGAACACTCTACTGTGGTCTGTGAGAAAGGGAGCTCTCTCAAGCTGATTTCACCAAGTCCCTGATAAAAGAAGCGTTTAGAAATAAACAAGATATAAATATGCACGCATACGCAAAGTGGGAAAATCTCAGAACTCAATAATTCTTGTAAAAGACTGTAGTTTTAAAAATAGTTATCTTAACTGCTTAGAATAATCAATGGCTGATAGTTATAAGGTTAAAGGTCTGTCTCTAGCCTAAATGGCTTGCAGGACTAGTATGAGTAAGGCATACTATTTTTGTAGCAAATGGCATGCAAGGCAGTAATGTGACTTGTATTACAACTGGCCACCTTCCACAGGGTAACCACTGACAGCTGGGCAACTATGACCAGCTACTGGCAGGAGACAGAGCAAGGGCAGTGCTCACATCTCTGGATCCATAGTGAGACATCTTTGCCACCACATCCCTATCACTGAAAAAGAAAGGCTTTTTACCTAGTATTCTGCTGTTGCATGATATCATGATCAAATCTGTGAGCTGTCTCAGGGAAAACAAAAAAAAGTATTTCCAGGTCCCATTGACCTGCTCAGCTGGATGTCCTGAAGCAATGCCTATTGTCTTCCCTTTCTTGTAATATGAAAGGATATCAATATTTCAAGCTTCTAGCAAGAATAGGCGAAACTCTGAAATTCTTACTTGGGGAAAACCCCAATGTAAGCCAGTGAAAGTAATGCCTGTATAAAGAACAACGGAATAAATACATTTTAATTTACAAGGTATCTTTTGCTCAAAGGCGGCTGTGTCTATGCGAGACGCTGATTGCGCAGTAGCTCATTATTATTGTGCGTGGATGGCAAATGGCATGAAGTAGGAATGAGCTACTGTGCAGTCAGTGTCACTTAAAAGCCGTTCGGCGACACTACTGCACAGTAACTCTGTTTACTGCGCAGTCATTTAGTACTCGTGTATACAAGTTGTTACTGTGCAGTCATGTATACGCAAGTGCTTGTATACACAAATACTAAGTGACTGCGTAGTAACAACTGTGTAGCCAGGGTCTCATGTAGATGCAGCTGGCCTCTACCCGTTTGATAAGAAAGAACTGAAAACAGCTAACAAGAAACCTACTGCACATCACTCAACAATAAAGGTTGCCACCCCAGACACAAAATGTAAACCTACAAATGACTCGTCTTTAAACAAACTGGAAAAGAAAGAATCAATGTCCGACTCGAAAGGGAAGAGATACAACTTGAATCTCAGCCAGGAGGTTTCCTCAGAAGCAATATGAATAGCATGGGTGCTCAACAAAAAGTGCCCTCCTTTCATGCTGTTTAGATTTTACCAGTCAGTAGTTGCAAACCTCTTGATCTTAACTGCTGTGACCGGTCACAGGAAAGCAGACAGCATCCCACCAGACTAGTGCAACATCATATAAATATATTAAATCATTTGAATACTCATGCTGTGTGGGAGAGCTTCAGGATTTGAGGGAAGGTGAGCAGCCCTCCCCCTTTTCACTCAGCTTGGAGAAACAGAATGTAGAATGGAACCCAGAATGCATCACAGTAATCCAGGCTCAATATCACAAAGGCATTAGCAGAGGATAGACTAGTTGACCTAATAGGTCTTTTACATGTTGAATTTCTATGACTTTTAGGGTTTAAGACAGCAAGGTCCTAAAATGGTTGTGCATTCCAAATATTTCAGAGATGGAAACGACCTTTTTAAACACTGTTGACAAACATCCATGATCAGCTCACAATCTAACCTACTTTCCAGGCTGCAAACTTTATTTAGCCATGCTACCAACAGATAAAACCATCTGCCATTGGACTTGCCTGACAGCATAAATCCTTTATACTGATGTGTTTAGTTGGCTGATGTTTCATATTTATTCCCTAAAATAATGTGGTAGTAATTTTAGGAGCTGTTACTTAGGTTTTTTGCTTTCAATACCTAGTTACTCTAGAAGCAGGACTTTGGGTGCAAGATCCAGATTCCCCCACATGTGAAATTTATGAAATTTCAAGAAAAGAAAAGAAAAGAAAAGAAAAGAAAAGTCTTTTTTCTTACTAGACATAAACAGAGACATTCACAAACCTTCCATCTTACTGTATGTACATCTCTTTTTTTACTGTAGGACACACAAGAAGTCACTTAAAAATAAAATTACCTGGCTGACTGCTGCAGAGCCCATTTGTCAAGAGAAGAATGTTGTAGGGGGGAACTCTGACCTCTAATCTTGCAACAACAAAAAGCCAACTTTTAAGAAAGTTATTTCTGAAGCCCAAATAAACCTTGACAGACTCCCCTTAAACTTCTTTTCCAGTGATTAATTTCCAACTAGGGAAATATTGACTCTTGGAGAAGACAAAAATATTTCCATCTTCCCCCTTGCTCTCACTGTATTATTAACCATTTGACCTACTAGATAGAGTGGAAAATCACTATTAGTCTTGATGTTTTTAGGTGGATAATATTTCTCATTTCTCTCTTGTTCTCCCTTTCTCCCCTTTTCTAAGCATTTTTTGTCTGTCACACAGGCACACACCCTTTCACAGCCTTTCTGAAAGTAGAATTGTTTGTGCTCGCACTTTTTAGTGGCTTTGATTGGAATCATTTCAGTGCTTGCTTAAGGGAAAACATTGCCTGGGCATGAAAGCAGAACAGCAGTCAGTGCAGTGAGGAAAAAATTCACTTACTGCTGTGGTATCTTCCATGTTGATTATTATGAAGCAAATTCATTCAAAGAGCTATAGGGTCATTCTGTACATGTTCCTCCACAAATACCTTCCCTGTGGCCTTAAGTGAATACCACTGATGTCTTTTCATCAGCTTCACTGGGTTTTAGATCAGACTGTATCACAGAAGGTAGGATTCTGTGTACACACCTTGTGAAAGTTTCTGACAGTGCTCTTTTGTGAACCTATCCAGTTGTGGGGATAATGAGAGAGAGAATTTTCTCTTTAATGAATATATCTGATTCATC
Organism: Alligator sinensis; assembly: GCF_000455745.1. Taxonomy (NCBI): domain Eukaryota; kingdom Metazoa; phylum Chordata; order Crocodylia; family Alligatoridae; genus Alligator; species Alligator sinensis. The sequence goes on along the minus strand of NW_005843151.1, from coordinate 60,242 downwards.
TTTAGTTTCCCCAAAAAACAGCTAATTTAAACAAGCCTGGTCAGAAGTCTAATAAGGAACGTATCATTCAGTTCTCCATTTCAATAGAGAAATCAGAGAGGATGCCTATGGATTATATCGCCCCAAACATTCCTTGAAAAAAATGTAAGATCAATATTACTAGCAAGGCTTTGCTGGGATATCAGTTGTTAGTTGTTCTGAACAGGTGTCTTTGGATTAGTGGAATGACAGTGTATCTGCCTTAAGACCAGGACTTTTCCTTTTTGTGGCAGAATTTGAGCCTTTGTTAAAAGTAATTATTAGGTCTTTTTGGAGCAGTCAGAAGAAAAATACAGTTGAATACTAAGGATTTTTATATAGGCAGGAGAAGATACTGGTCAGCAAATCCTTTCTATATATGCACATGAATCCATGAGCATTGACACACACATAGCCTAATGCTATCAGTGTGTGTTTGTATATCTGTATATAAGCAGTCACACACACACATGCACACATGCACAGATAAATATTTTTAATATAAAATGGGGCAAATTAAGGACCAATATGAGTCAGAATCAAAGCTCCTTTAATTCCCATGGACTTCTGCAGATGCTTCATCAGCATGACAAAGGGTGTTTGTTTCTAATTATTTGAGTTGGTCTAATAAAAAATATCGGATTTACCCAAAGAACTGTGTCTGCCAATGTCCTCAGACCAACATGGCTACAACCTACACCCCTGAAACATGGACTTCTGCAAGCACTCAGGATCTTTATCCCTTTACAGGATCATTTAAGAGCCATGAAGGAAGGAAATTATTAAACTACTTATGAATAACCCCAATGATTTTTTTATCAGTGTATTTTTTTATTAGTGTAAAAGATAATGATCTATTCTTAGACACTAAACTCAGTGTCAACATATTGGTGATAAGTGTTTCTAGTTTTGTTTAAATATAACCAGGTTCATTATTTATAGGTCACTTTACAGTGACAAATTAATGTTGCTATTATTTATTTATGATGACATATAATTGTTAGCAAAGGGAAAAAGACTACTTTTCAGGCTCTAAGCTTGTTCAGGAATAAAAAAATAATTCATGTTGTGTACATTATTCCAAGGACTGAATGGACCCATCTACATGTGTTATTAATACATGTGCTTCCCATTGGGAGAAAATCTGCTCCCAATGGGAGCTGCCCAGTACAGAGCTGCTGCTACCCTGCTCTGGCTCCCTGCAGCAGCCAGGGGGAGCTCCAGACTCCCTTGGGGTGCTAGTCTGGGGGTTGGCAGGGAGCACAAGGGACAGTCCTGATGCCTACGGGGTCAGGAGAGCCCTGCTGGCTGTGGCAGCAGTTGTTGCCTGGCCCCGTGCACATGGGGACAAGCTCCATGCCCAGCAAGGCTTCCCTGCATAGCCAGGGGCTGGCCAGGAGCTGTTCCACTTCTGGGGAAGCCCAGACAGCCTCTGCCTGGACAGATAAATCTTCAAGCAGCCCGGGGCTGACTGGGAGCTTTCCTGCTTCTGGAGCAGCTCCCAGCCAGCCCCAGCTGGGCAGGAAAGCAGAGAGCTCCCCAGTTCCAGTACTGCTTGGCTCCCTGCTCCTGTGGGGAACTGGGATCCAAGCAGCGCCAGGAACAGGGGAGTTCTGCATTCCCTGTGGACCCCTGGTGTTGGGGCAAACTGGGAGCAAATTTATTCCTGGTCAGCATCTATATATGTGCTACTATGCAGTATCTACTGCACAGTTAGTTTACTACCTGGATTTATAGGTAGTAGCTAATTGTGCAATAGATTAATTAACTGTGCAGTAAATGGTGTACATGTGTAGACAGTGACACTTTACTGAAACACAGATGCTTTAACTAAAGCTTGTTGAACGAGCTCTAGTTAGAGTGCCCTTGCTGCCATTTTGAAGTGGGGGGATGCTGAATCCACCTGATGCTGCTGGCACTTTAATTAGAGTGGTTCTCAGGGCCGCTGTAATTAAAGCGCCCCCTGCCTCTCCTACCCCCAAACATGTCTATAGATGCCCTATATTCTGACCTAGATTTTCTTTTCCTTTGTATGGATTTCTCCACTCCCAGTGCCACTCTTTCTCTGCAGCTTGGAACTCCCAAATATAGATTTACTGTTGCTGAGGGGATGGTTCTTCTTGGCACTTTTTGACGGTTCCAAAACCATCCTCTTTCTTTGAAGAGGTGGTGCTCCTACCTGTAGAACCGCTACCTAAACCAAGGTCTGTTATGGAATAGGAACTGGCTTGACTCCTTCCATGAGCAATGGAAGATGAAGCAACTTTTTCTTTCCTCTTCCTGTGACTGTTGTCCTAAGTTGCAGAGGTAGCTAAGGCCAGAAAGAGGCTCAGAACATGCTTCTTATGGAAAATAGATGCTGCACATGCAAGGGACCCAGCAGATATTAATCTATGGATGCATGATAACCTGTTGGAAGCAGGGTCTGTATGGGGGTTTTTTAGGTTCTAATCTTCATTCATTTTTAAGCTTTGTTAGTCATTTTTAAGAGGGCCTAGAGTTTTTTCCACCATGGAATTTGTCACCCTTCTCCACAAAGCAGCTGCCTATCTCCTGCAATTCCACCACTTACCCTCTCAGTGTACCTCTGCTATGCCCCCAACTTAAGACAGTTAGAAATAAGGGTGCTTCAAAGATAATCACTTACCATAAAATAATTCCTCTAATGGGTAGTAATAGTAGTTTATTTACAGCTTTCACTAAAGCAACCTTTAATGGATACAGGTGTCCTCTGAAAATATGAATGGTCTAATAATGGAATTATGCCTAACTGGAATTTTTGGAGAGAGACAAAGATGAATGAAGTAAGGTTGTCTCTGCCAAACTGAGGAGTGAATCTGAGAGGAACAGAAGTCTCCCTTGTGATAAGGGAAACCAGGGTGCAGATGTTACAACATATTATGCTGCTTAATGACAAAGGGAGCAAACTACCATAAACAATGCATATAAATATAAATTCAAGAGGACTGATTTTCAGTTGGTGAAAGTCAGTGGAGATCACTGAAGTCAATGGAACTAGCTGATTTATGCCAGCTGATGACACAGCCCTAGATGCGTAATTATGATGGATAAGTCAGAGTGGAAATTTACTATCAAATCCTGACAGTGTGGGAGTGCAATGTGAAATTGAAAGGTTTGCCAAGCAATTAATGGAATAAGCTTGTGATTGCTATGTACTGGGCAATGTCAAATTACCCATGAGGTTCTATGGTGTTGCTGATATGAGGGATCTTGGGGCTTTAATTTTTAGTTCCAGTTTAAAAAGTTTAAACCGTAGCAATAATACTTTATTTATGTAGCACTTTATGTTCATAATGCACTTGGCCAATGACTGATCCTAGCAATGTGTGGTATGGGAAGGAATCAAGGAATCTAAGACAAAGAAATGAATTGCTTGTGTAAAGTCATCACAACAAGACAGGAATTCTTGTCTGTCAGCTGAATGCTTATTCCTCTGGACAAGGGGCTACCAAGCTCTTCCTTAAGGCTGAAGCATGTTGCAACAGTGACACTGGTCTACAGACAATTCACACCACCATTCATGACCTTTTACTTGGTTACATAGAAAAGTAATATTAGGAAAGCATTTGAATGTGTACTTATTTATTAGATGCTAGTGAAGTAACATATGTGAAGCATGCTGACTAGGGGTGTGCAAAATGGACCCTATTCAATTTGGATTCAGATTTGGCCCAAATCAGGGACAGTGATTCAATTAGTTGATTTGGATCACTGTCCCCGATTCAATTCAGCTGAATCCGAATCTGAAGATTCGATGCTGATTCAGAGAATCAGTGATTCAGCCATAGACACAGCGTTAAATGTTTTTTCTACATACTTTGAGGTACCAGGAGCAGCTTGTGAACACTGAGATGCTGGGGCACATAAAGCCGGGGAGCCCCCCATGTGTGCTTGGTGGTGAACCTGGAAGTAGACTGGAAGTGCTTCTGGTCCACTTCTGGGTCTACTACCGAGTGTGCTGGGGAGTCACCTGTGCTCCTGTAGGACGCTCCATGTGCCCCAGCATTGCAGCATTGATGAACCATCTGGTACCTAGAGGTACGTAGAAAAAACATTTCAAACTGTATCTATGTCTGAATCTCCAAATCTTTCTGAATCTCTCTGAATTGATTTGGAGAGATTAAAGGGTCTCCTGATTTGATTCGGATTCAGAGATTCAGCCACCAAATTGGGACAAATCTTTGCCAAAGTGAATCAGCAACCAAAGCTTTGCACAGCCCTAATGCTGACTACTTTCTCTGCTTCATTTCCTCTCCCTGCCCAGTTTGTTTAATTCCTATCTTTTCTTCTGCTCCCCTGCACATGCTTCTGGGCCATATAATCATCTGCTCCTTCCTGTTGTCCTATGTGCATACATTCATCAGATTTAAAAGTGTGTTTCCCACTATAAACCATATCTAAGTTAACTAAACAATTTCACCTCAGTATTTGTAGTAGTATTTTATTGTGATAGTCAAGGCATTAAGTATAATAAACTCCTTCGTTGCTTCCTGAATCTTTTACAGTCCTCTAGGTCTTAAGTGAAGGGACTGTACATCTGTAATAGTAGCTAGAATAAAATAGGAAAATTCTTTGCCAGCTCTCAACAAACCACCTGAAAGTGCCTCTGTAGCCTATGGACCATACTTTGGGAGATTGCTCTACGCCTTTAATAATAATAATAATAATAATAATAATGATTCAGATTATGATTATTATTGTTGTTGCTGTTGTTATATTGGAAAAGCCATAGCAGACTCAATTATGCTAGGCTAGTGGGCCTCAACCTTTTCAGGTTCAAGGCATCCCCCAGAACTTTTTTTAACTGAGTGGTACCCTATTAAAAAACTAATTTATTTATTACAGTGCTTACATCCTTGCAGAGGGGCCAGGCAGTGGGGACAGGAGAGTGGCCAGGCAGGGAGAGCTTAAGCCTACCCTTATCTGCTTATTTCCTCACACCTGAAGCCTGAGTTTTTCCTTATCTGCTTATCTCCTCTCACTTCACTTATCTCCTTATACTTTCTGCATGCACCCTTCAAAAGATCTCTTGGCATCCTAGGGTACCCCGGCACTCTGGTTAAGAATCACTGTGCTTGGCATTGTATATGTGACAAAAAGATTTTACAGATCCCAAATACCTTATATTCAGTACTTTTTTCTGATGAGACATAAGAGGAAGAGGACAAAATAATGGTGAAACAGGCAAATGTTTCATGGTAAATGAAAGATTCTAATTTGCCACTGACCTATCCACGGTCAGCAGGCATGGTTTTGTAGGCATTGTGGCATGAGTCTGAAGGAGGATAAGTAATGGTTTTACAGATTAGGAAATGAGATCTCAATCCTAAGGGGCAGTAAAGAGAAAACAATAAGCTGTTTAAGGAGAGCTGTTTAAGATGTCGGAAAGGGCTAGGCATGTTGTTAGGGTGATAGTGGCATTCTCCTAGACTGCAGTGCTTCTACAGTTGACCAGATGGACCATAGTGAGAACCATTTTTTTATTTCCCTTCCTTCCCTGACCTCACTGTCTCAAAGTTTAAAACTGAGGGTACATATAAATGTGCAGGAAGGTTAAGGGGAGGTTAGATCACATTAAAAATAGCCAACCAATCTAATTTAGTTTGCTTATGTGCAGACCTTGCACTTACATCCCTCATTAGGTCCATCTAAGTGCGAACTGTACAGAAGTTCCAGGAAGGTTAGACAGGTCAAAAAATACCTGACCTGATCTAATTAAACTGTACTTTGGGCACAAAGTTATATCGGGTAAGGCTAGGCTGATCTAACTGATCTTCTGTACAGGTTCCCAGTGCAGCCTCAGGGCAGAGGCCAGTGAGGAGAGGGGCGGGCAGGATTGGGGGAAGATTACTCATCTGGGGGTGGGGGAGTTAGGGGATAAAAAATAGTCTCTGGTCCTGGAGGAGAGAGAGCCTCCTGATCTCTCCAACCCCCTCCCAAGTAGCTGCCAGCACTCCCAATCCCACTAAACTGCCCCCATGAAGCTACCAGGCCCCCAATCCTCCTGCCCTTTTCCCCCACCCTGATTTACTTCAATCAGGCCCCAAAGACCAGTGAATACCAGTAAAACCACAGGGCTTCCAAAGTTGTCTGGTCTCTGCTCAGGTCCTTCTTGATGAAGCTGGGAGATGTGAGGAGTGGATAAACAATTTCATCTCCAAGTAGAGGCCAGTTTCACCCCCATTAGGCTCCTCCTCTGCTAGAAGGGTCAAAAGGAATTTTCGGAGTATAAACAGTACTCTTTCCTGCCATGGCAGGGGGTCAGACTCGATGATCTCCTCAGGTCCCTTCCGACCCTACCAACTATGAAACTATGAAACTGATCTCAGGGAGGAGGAAGAGAAATAGGAAGTCAGGGGACTGGCAGAGGCATGGAGCTGGGAACTGAACAGAGGTGAAGGAAGAGGAAAAGACCTCCTATGGAGTCTCCAGGGCCAGTGAAGTCTGGAGATAGGATCACTGCCCATCTGACAGTGGAGTGACCTAATCTGGGCTCTCCACCCCAAAGGAATGATTCTGGGAAAATCAAGAGCACCTCCACAGTACATTCTTCTCCCTGAAAATTCAATTTGCAAGGGTTTTATTTAGTATTTTCCAAAAGATATGAACCTGAACTATATCATTTCCATTTGAAAATGTAACAGTATGCCTAGTAACATTTGACTCAAGAAAAGCTTTCTGCATAAGGGAAATGGCATGGCTTCCTCATGTCACATGTTGTAAGATAAAGAAAAGGATCTTTTGTGTTTCACAAGTCTCATTTCAAAATTGCCAGTCTCTAACTTTTTAACTTGTTCGCCGTTTTGAATGTATTTCAAAACAAATCAACAGACACATAGTGTCTTTGGTTATTTTTGGCTAGTGTTGGATAAATGAATAGTCCAAAAAGTTTCTGACATTGTGCCAAATGTCTCTGTGCCTAAAGTTTAAGAGTCGTGTTTTACAGGAAACCTTGAAGTTTGCCAAGATTTATGCTTTTGATATTGTCATCCATTACTGTATTCAAAGGAGTTGTCTGCATAAAGGTTGATAGAGGGCACTCAAACCTTTTGCACTGCACAAATTATATCATTAGGTGTCTGCCTATGGGTCGACTTGTTCTCAAGCCCCAAAAACTAAACACAGCTGAGATCTAAATCCCCTGACAAATGAAGGCTGTGTGCAAAGATCATGAATAACATATGGCAAATGGAATTTTCAAACACCACCCTGCCATACAATATTCACCTGATAAATGGCTGTCTACAATAATACCGATGAAAAAGACACTTGATGCAAGCCTCATGCATGGCAGAAGACCATTAGCTGAATTTTACAGTTTCCAAGCCAAAAATGCATTTGTACAAATGTATTGTCTACTATTTCCTGTGCTAGGTAAGTGTTTCATCCTCGTTTTCTTATACAAAGACATGAAAAAGAATAATAAGGTGACTTTTCAAGACTTCAAGAAAAAAGTGTGAAAATAATTAGAGTAGAGAGGACACAACAACAAGAGACAAATAATTGATAGTGGAAAGCTGAAATGAGGATAGGGACAGTGAGGTATTGCTTGAGTTTAATTTTTGGGCTGTTAATAATAAATTTAATAACTTACATGATTAGAGGGCTTTTGTCCTAAGTTAAACAACACATAACAATACTGTGCAGTAGTTTAGGACAAGAAGTAAAGAATGGTGCATCTAACCGCCTCTAATACTACTGAGGGAATTTTTGCATACAAACCCACTGAAATGTAATTGGGATCTGAGAGAAAGCACCCTGCTCTTCTAGAAAATACAATGAGATATTTAATGACTAGATCTTTAGTGTAGGTTTATATCTCAGAAAAAAGGAGGGAGTGTGGCTTTGTGAGAGGAGCAGAAAGTCAGGGTCCTGAGTTCTGACACCTCAGCCCAACATTTAGAAACCAGTGAGAATCTTTGTTCCCCTGCTCAACTACTGCACTAAGTGGGCACATCAACAATAGATACTACTGTGCTGTAGCAATGAGCTACTGCATAGTAGCTTGCTGCTACTGTGCAGTATCATCTGAAAAATATGTGCAGGGACAGTACTGCACAGTAACACAGTACTGCACAGTAACCCATTGCTTGTGCAAGTACTAAATGACTGCATGGTAATAACTGCGCAGTCTGCCACTCAAGTAGACACAGCCAGTGTGTATGTGCAACTAATTCCTGATGCCACTGAACTTTGTACAATTCTAGCTCAAGCCTAGGACCCAAGGGGATTCTTCAACAAGGAATTTTCCACATGTATCTCATCTGAAGGGCCCAGATTAGGATTTATGCCACAGCTAGCCAAAAATTAAAAATGTCTATGCTGCTTGGTCGTGGTGCAAAGAACAGGTACATTACTTAATTTAGGAAGATGAAGCCATCCAGCTATGGTAACATGGAACCAACTGTTGGGCATAATGAACAGTTGGGTATTCACTAAAGAGACCGGGATTCAAGACCCAGCTTCAAGTCTGGTAGACTGGCAACCTTAAAACAAGTCTTCTACCTGTCAGGGGAATGGCCTAATCATCAGATCACTGGGTCAAATGGTATGTGTGTGTGTGTAGACGAGGGGAGGTCTACCTATAGCTTTTTTTTTTTAATGAGATAAATTAACCTGACTTTAGGTGCCCAACTCTACAAGAAGGTCCATGACTAAGATTTCATAGATTTCATAGATATTAGGGCTGGAAGGGACCTCATAAGATCATTGGGTCCAGCCCCCTGCCCAAGGGCCAGGAAGTCAGCTAGGATCAAAGGATCCCAGCAAGATAAGCATCCAAATGTTTCTCGAAAGTGTCCAGAGTAGGTGCTTGCACCATCTCTGGGGGGAGTCTCTTCCAGGCCTTGGGGGCTCAGACAGTAAAGAAGTTTTTCCTTATGTCCAGCCTAAAATGGTCTTGCAGAAGTTCGTGACCATTGGAACTTGTCATCCCCTGGGGCGCTCTGGTGAACAGGTCTTCCCCTGGATCCTGATGCACACCCCTGATGTAGTTATAGGCTGTCACCAAGTCACCCCTGAGCCTGAGGTTCTTCAGGCTGAAGAGTCCCATAGCTTGCAACCTCCCTTCATAAGGCCTGTTCTCTTGCCCTCTGATCATGCATGTGGCTCTCCTCTGGACTCTTTCAAGATTTTCCACATCCTTCCTAAATTGTGGAGTGCTGAATTGGATGCAGTACACCAGTTGTGGCCTCACCAAGGCTGAGTATAGTGGAAGGATGACAATGGGTTCTTGCTCAAGATGCATTGGTAGATGCATCTCTGGCAAGCCAGAGTTTTGTTTGCTTTGCCAGCTGTGGTATCGCATTGGTGGCTCATATTCATCTTGTGGTCAATCAGGACCCCCAAGTCTCTTTTGGTCACTGTGCTAGCAAGTTTGCCAATGACATCAAACTCTGGGGTAAAGTATCCACACCTGAGGACAGGAGGGTGATCCAGGCAGATCTTGACAGGCTCATGAAATGGGCGGACGAGAACCTGATGGTGTTTAACACCGAAAAATGCAAGGTTCTCCACCTTGGGAGGAAAAACCTGCAGCATGCTTATACGCTCAACAGTGCTACGCTGGTTAGCACTACAGATGAAAGGGACTTGGGGGTCATGATTGACCACAAGATGAACATGAGCCTTCAATATGATGCTGCAGCTAGTAAAGTGAGCAAAATGCTGGCTTGCAGCCATAGATGCTTCTCAAGCAAATCCCAGGACGTCATTCTCCTGTTGTACTTGGCCTTGGTGAGGATGCAGTTGGAGTACTGTGTCCCGTTTTGAGCTCCACAATTCAAAAAGGATGTGGAGAAGCTTGAGAGAGTGCAGAGGAGAGACATGCACATGATCAAAGGTCAGGAAAACAGACCTTACGATGAGAGGCTGAGCGACATGGGACTCTTCAGCCTGGAAAAGCGCAGGCTCAGGGGCGATCTGGTGGCCACCTATAAGTTTATTGGGGGTGTTCACCAGGATCTGGGGGAACATCTGTTCACCAAAGCACCCCAAGGGATGACAAGGTAGAATGGTCACAAACTCCTCCATGACCGATTCAGGCTGGACATAAGGAAGAACTTTGTTACTGTCCGAACCCCCAAGGTTTGGAATAGACTGCCTCTGGAGGTGGTTCAAGCACCCACTTTGAATGCCTTCAAGACACATTTGGATGTTTATCTTGCTAGGATCCTATGATCCCTGCTGACTTCCTGCCCCTGGGGCAGGGGTCTGGACTTGATGATCCTTCAGGGTCCCTTCCAGCCCAAATGTCTATGAAATCTATGAAGTGTAGCATTGCCGAGTCTAAAAGTGTGATGCGGGTTTTTATTCCTAAGGTAGAGCATCTTGCATTTCTCTATATTGAATGCCATCAGGTTTTCATCTGCCCACCTTGCAAGCCTATCAAGGTTGGCTTGGATCACCAGCCTGTCCTCAAGTGTGGACACTCTTCCTCAAAGTTTGGTGTTGTCAGCGAACTTGGCGAGTCTGCTTTTGACACTAGTGTCTAGATCATTTATGAAGACATTAAAGAGTACAGGTCTGAGAACAGAGTCTTGGGGGACACCGCTAGTCACTGAGTACCATGTTGATTCAGTTCTGTCAACTTCCACTCTCTAGGTCTGACCTCAGAGCCAGTTCCCCAGCCATCAGACTGTGGAGTAGTTGAGGCCACAATTGCCTAATTTTTCCATGGGGACATCATAGGACACCAGGTCAAAGGCTTTTTTAAAGTCCAAATATTTGACATCAATCTCTTCCCTTTTGTTCAGGTAATATGTCACCTGGTCATAGAAGGAAGTGAGATTAGTTAGGCAAAACCTACCCTCAACAAACCTGTGCTGGCTATCGCTCAGAATGTTGCTTTCTGTTAGCCTGTCAAGAATGGTTTCTTTGTTAATTTTTTCCAAAATCTTCCCAGGGATTGAGGTCAAACTGATTGACCTGTAGTTTCCCAGGTCTTCTTTCCTCCCTTTCTTGAAGATGGGCACCACATTGGCCCTCTTCCAATCTTCAGGTACTTTGCCTGAGCACAATGAGTTCTTGGATATCCTCACCAGTGGCTGTGCTATGATGTCTGCCAGTTCCTTTAGCACTCTTGAATGCAACCTATCCAGACTAGCTGATTTATGGCGGTCCAGCCTCTCAAGATGCTCCCGCACAAGATCCACACCAATGGTGGGCATATATTCATCCTCACCGTGGTCATCCTGCATCATGTGAGGCAGGGTGGTCCCTCTGGGCTAGTGAAACACCGATGCCGAGTAGCAGGGCACCTAAAAGTTAGGTGTTGCATGGTCAAAATCCCCTTGTGAATCTTGTCATTGGTGCATTCATAATCTGGATTATACCTAACACTAAAATATGTGTATATATCCATGTCTGGTGTACTGGTCTATATGCAAACATCTCTGGATGAAGTTCAGTGACTGAGGTATGCAAGTTGGACTTGACAACTATAATAACCTTAAAAACCTAAGAACTATTTGCACATATATAAAATTCATCTGCATTTGTTTTAATTAAGGTAATTCAATGTTTTATAATCCCATCTGCTTTCCAAGACATCAGTAATTGTCTGATTTCTTACCTTCATTACAGAAGGAGTGGATTTGTGGTGGGTAGTGGCCTTGTGCATTTATTCAGGGAGGGTGTCACAGGTACAAGGGAAAAATAAGGGAGAAACCTCTTAATTAGGACTCCCTAGGTCTCTGGAAACTACAAAGGAGGAGAGGCAAGGGACAGGTCAAGCTGGGTAGGTCTTACATAAATGCTTTTTCCCTCAGCATGGATTCTGCCACTGTGAGATACTGAGTACAGTGCTAAATGGACTTGTAGTCTGAATCAGTATTGGTCTTCTTGTGTTCTTTTGTGCTTAAATCTTACTAACGTGAGTAATCCTAATGTATGCACCCTAATCCCATTCATTTTGATGAGACTATTCACAGGAATAAAGTATTGCAGAATCAGGCCCTAAACATGGATGATGGCTTAAAGTGGAGCCTAAACTCTGAACGTGTTTTCCATGCATGTTTCTCTTTAGCCTGTTCCTGGCTTTATACCACCACTTTTTCTTCACAGGAAACATCTATGTTAAACATCACTGTCAATTCCAAGACAAGAGACACATTCAAAAGCACATGGAAGCTTTTTTGTTACCATAAGTTGCCCACAGAGGGTCCGTTCATTCTGTTTGCTTGTTCCACTGTGTAATAGCTCAACTCAAGTATCAACAAGATAAGCTTTTAAAAGCAGAATATTCCCAGCTGTTGTGGTCAGGCAGCAGCAGCAGGTTCTTATCTGAGGACAGCAGAACAATCCAATGTACCCGAAGCAATGGCAGCGCCTCGGGAAAGCATGTGTTCTCTGTACACAGTAGCGAAGGGTCCAATAGACAGCAATTAGCACCAACAGAATGAAGATGAACGGTCATATACATAACCTTAATAAAAATGTCACAGAAGAGAAATCTCACGCCATATGGATCCATGTTAGGCTTCTTTTTTTTTTAAGACAGAAAGGACGGCATTTCTTTTTCTCTTTTGCACCCATTTATCTCCATACTCTTGTTTAGTTATGGCCTTATTTTGCTGCCATTTCATCCCATAAGTGAGTAAGTAAAATGCCATTATGTGTATTTTTATGCAGTCAACAAATCCCAGCATTCAGTATAGCAGTTTCATTGTTTTATATCAGCCTTGATTGTTTTTGTTTGTTTGTTTTCCCAGCCCAACCTCATTAATTTAAGTAGACCACATAGGAATAATTAGATGATTTTTCCATTTGCTTTCCCTTGTTTTTTTTCAAGGATTCCTCTGACCAAATTGATGTGCAGATGTACCGCAAATTCTTGCTCCCTAGGCTACTAGCTGTGTTGTGGAGCAGCACAGAGTTGCTAAACCTCATCTTGGGCAAGAGAAACCTTTTAAATGGCTTATGGGCACCTACTGTTTAAGATACAGAGCAGCTTGAATGTCATGAGGAAAGTGCCATTTCCACCTCCTCACATCAAGGAGAAATCCTATGACTGTAAACTAGAAGCTAAAACTGTATAATGGACACTTATACCACAGAGAAAAGTTACTGTATAAAAGACTTATGTTAATATTTTATCGTTTTTCTTTCACACAGTCACTTGTTTCTTCACTTTTTTAATTACTGGCACTATGCAGTAACTTGGGATATAAAAAATCAAGTTAGGTCCTTTCTGCCTCTCATACCTCAGAGTAAGGCTCACAATTTAATTGATGTTAGTTCAAAAGAGAAGAGACTCAAAGTTGTTCTTTCATAAATGAACTTTTTCAGTGGTCTCAAATGCCAAAAAGAAGCGAAAAACTGACCAAAAAACCTACTAGATGTGACTTGAAAACACACAGGGCACATCCAGATGAGCACACAGGTGTGGTATGTGGCACCACAGACCCATCTGCAGCACCACAAACCACTACACTGCACATGCAGGTGTTCACCATGCTGCTAATTTGCAGTGTGGTGGGGTTTTATGACACTAGGAGATCCCAGTGTCAAAAAAACCTATGCCTCAAATAGCACATGTAGTGGTAGCGTGCAGTGCCCAAAACCAGAGCCATGTCTTGGCTACTGGCCAGGCTGGCCCTAGCCTCCCCTACCCCACACAGGGCAACTTGCCATGCTCCAGAGTGCGCATGCGTGTGCGTGAGTGTTCCCTGGAGACAAGTAGCAGTGACCCAACTATGTGCTGCTGGTATTTGTCCCTGGGGAAATGCGCATGTGCACTCGACTGGATCCGTCCACAGGGACTAAAGATGTAGAGTAAGAAGGTGCCATTTCACACAGAATTGATCCTTCCAACACATGATGTAATGATTTTACTCATTGCATCATTCCCACAGGAGTCAATGGAGCTGCTCAAATACATGAAGTCCAGACACGTATGTAAGCGTTTGAAGGACGGAGCCAGAACAAAATGAAGAATTCCAAATGAAGGAGAATGTGGAATTTTTCTGCCTCTTGGGAGGCCCCTTTTGTGCTAACATTGTCTAATGTTTCTAAGGCCAGGAAAAGGAGTGAACGGAAGGAACCAAGATCCAGGCCCTGAAATACTTGTGCCAAAAAAGCAAAATTTAACAAATCTTTACTTAAAAAATGAAAACATTATTATCTTTTCAAGCAAGGAAACACACAGAAATACCCACAGGAATGGAAGTGCAGACACATGCTGCTGTGACATTCCATCTTCTTACTAGTTTAACTCTAGTGATGACAGCGCTCTACTTATACTATGCATTAAGCCATCTTCAAACTGTGCTAAGTTTTATTCACAGAGCTATACACCCTTGAAAACAGAAATGTATGCCTCTACAAAATTATCTTTGACAATTTTAGATTTACTGAGTAATGAATCCATTTCAGATCAAAAGCAATAGAAATTTCTCTCTCTTCCACTTGCCCCCTTGCTACTTCACTCCATCTATGATTTGAACATTAACTCATAGGGACTATTGACTTAACATGATTAAAGGGGTGGCTGTTTTGCATCAATATTCCTAAAATCCCTCTTATTATCTTGCATACGTCAAAGTTTGATAAGGAGGAAGAAGGATGAAGCTATTTATAATTCAAAATGACCATTACCAAAAAATATTTAAAGCAAAATGAGAGTAAGTCAAGTTTCCATTTTAACCCAGCTTAAATAAAGGGCATCCTCTGAAAACAATTAGACAAGCTAACAAAATGAATTTTGATGTTAAAGGAGGCATCTAACATGAAGTGCTTACTGTGGAGTTACCTAGTTAACTCCACAGTAAAGCATCACCATCTACATGTGAGAAACTATTAGTCCAGGGTAAACTAACTTTGCCACAGGTTAGTATTACAAGTACTATCCTACAGCAGAGTTATTTACTTCTGCTGCAACACACATGTAGACAGTACCCGGGGCTGGCTGGGGCATGAGGGTGCTCCAGTATGTGGGCTGTCTGCCGACTAGCCCCACACTGTAGCACCCTTATGACCCAGGCAGCTTCTCCGCAGGATATTGAGTCGGGGGAGAATAGCTCCAGGTTAGCAGGCTGACCACCGCCCCCTCCCCGATCTTCTGTCAGCTGAGACTGAGCCATCTCAGCTCAACATGCTGGAGTCCTGAGCTCAAATGTAAATACTGCACCCGGGACCAATAAACTCCAGTACAAACTGCACTGGAGTTTATTGTGTCACACTAATTTCACATGTAGATGCACCCACAGACTTTTAAATGCCAACCCAGCTTTTCTTCCTCTCTGTGTTTTCATGTGTGCGTGTATGTGTGTGTGTGCATGTACAGTATGGATGCACTATGACCATTTCAGAATTAAAGCTGTACTGAGAGTTGCATCTAAAGCAAGGAGTAAACTGTTTTACTTTACAAGAATAATATCCTCCTGACATTCTGGAGTGTCCCCTTTTTGACATGACATAATGTCTCACTGGTATCCCATGACAGCAGCTCAGCCCTTGATTCAGATCACACTAACTCCAGCCCCTTCTAGAGTAACAAAGGCAATGTCCACAAAAACACTGATAAGTAACACAGCATCCCTAACACTCCATGGGCCTCTCTTCAACTTTATCCCTCTTCCCTCAGAACAGTGGCTTTCCAGTATTTACCCTAGTTTCCCTCAGCAAAATTGAAAGAAAAAAAAAGCCATACAAATGAAAATATAGACTCAGCAATTTCTGCCTATCCCAAGTTGAGCTATTTAGAGCAGAGGTGGGAAAAAATGCGGCCCGGGGGCTGGATGCGGCCACCAGGCCATTCTATCCGGCCCATGGGACCACTAAAAATTTTAGAAAATTAATATTTATCTGCCCCTGGCTGCCTGTCAGGTGGCCCTTGATGGCTTGCCAAAACTCAGTAAGCGGCCCTCTGCCAGAAATAATTGCCCACCCCTGGTAAATCCTCTTAAATTCACCCTATCTCCTTGCTCTTCTTCAGAGATGCAAATAATCAACTATCTCTTGCATTTTCCCAACATACTTCCAAAGGCATACTCTGCAGATCATGACCACATCCATGACCATGACTTCCACCTCCACCTGACTGCCCTGCACTGTCTCATTAGTCCCAGGCTCCAATTAACCCCTTTCTGTCTGGTGAGGTAATTCACCTCATCATATCCCTACCACTTAAGAATGTGTCCTGTGTAGTAGAGAGGTTTTGTACCTTGTGGATGTACCGATGGTTCAGATCCTTCCCCCAACCCCTGTCTTCATTACAAATGTATAACCTTATCCTTCAATGAACTCCAACAGTCTTCTACAGTAAGTCCTTTCCTTTCAAGGCCATTGGCAGAGTCTGCTCTAAAACTACTTGCTTCTTTTGTGGACCCTCTGCCATAACAACTGTATCCTCAAATCTACTTCCTTTCACTGTGTCAGTGGGAGGGGCCTTCATGTTGCTCACCAGTACCTAGCTAGCTGATATGAATTAATACTCATTAATACTCACCAACTCATTCTCCACTTTGGACTGCATAACCTCCCATGTAGGTATATGCTCCCCAATATTCATCTTAGCTCAAAGAACACCAGCTGTTCTTCTAACTGCTTACACTTCCAAAGCTCAACCTTGGCCTTCACCTTAAATTTATTTTGTTTTTTGGGGGAATTAGTATTTCCTTCTACTCTTATGAATGAGCTTTTAGCTGCCATTGCAAAATCTGAATTTAACCTGTTACTTCTTGTTAGTTCTTCACAGTCATCTCAAGTTGTGTTTACAAATCCCTCTTTCATCTTGTACCTTCTCAACTGCCCTGAGCTTTGTCCTTTGCCCTCTTTCTTTTCATTCAAGCTAGCATTATGAAATCCCACCTTTCTCTCTCTTAGAACCCAATCAACATATGCCCTTGTGGGCCCTTCCTGGGAGAGGTGCACTAGTAAATATTAGTTGCCTTTCTAAGCCATAAGTCCATTTATACTGACAAAGATTTGTCCCATACCCTGAAACTGTCTCTTGGCATTTCTTCTACCTTCATCAGTTCTTTGGGCTAGAGAGAGACATTCAAAAAGCCTGAGCCTGAATTGATTCAGCCTTTGCAGGTTAGTTTAACCTGCCTAGATTGAATCAGTTTGCAACTGCACAGACATTTCCCCTGGAATGCAGAAATGCAGGTGCATACCTGCAACAGTACAGGCTAGAAACCTGGGGGTGCTAGAGAAGCCCTCCCTTCCCTTCCACAATGCTGAGCAGAGGGGGTGGGGGGGCGGGGCATGGCTAGGTCCTCTGATTAGGGAAGGGTTTAAACAGTCCCAGGCTTTTTCCCGCTTACTGCTCAAGGGGTGGGAGTATTGCCAGCCCCCAGCTAGCACTCTGAGGCAAAGGGTGTGTGTGCAGTGCATGCATCTCTTGATGATACTGAGCTTTTCAATCTCCCTCTCCCTGCTTCTTCATGCTGTCTGCAAACCTGACAGATGAGGGAGCCAACAGGGAGCTGATAACACAGCATTTAGCAGCCCATCAAGAAAACAAAAGCATCTCTCATTAGTTCAAACTCTTCTTAAACAGATTTTTCCCAGGAAGGAACAGAGGGACATTACCAGCTGACCTGTTGATTAGCTCCAAAAAGCCGTACGTGGACCCTGTTCTGTCTGCCTGTCCCAGTGAAATTGGAGATACCCACACACACAG
The DNA here is from genome assembly GCF_000455745.1 of Alligator sinensis. Classification (NCBI taxonomy): domain Eukaryota; kingdom Metazoa; phylum Chordata; order Crocodylia; family Alligatoridae; genus Alligator; species Alligator sinensis. Next base: position 42,577 of record NW_005843151.1, on the reverse strand, counting down.
ATATTTATCAGCATTAGCTAGCTTACCACATGCCTAGAGTCCATGGGGCCGGGCTCCATGCTCTGGGAGGTGTGAAGGAAGGATGGGGGGTGGGGAATCTCTTAATAAGCAGCAAGCAGCGAAAGGAGGGGGCAGGGGCAGTCAGGCAGACCCTGCTGTGCCTGCAGTCTCCACCGGAGCTCTGGCTAGGGAGCAGAGGGGTGGGGCCAGCCCTGTTCTCTGGAGCAGACAGCCCAGCCCAGGGCTGCAAAGCATCTGGTATGCTGGGGACTCTGGTTTAACTTAAACCAGGAAGGGATCTGGGACAGACATTGCATAAACTAGTTTGACCCAAATCAGTTAAGTCTGATGCTACATTCAATCAGGTTTATCTTAAACTAGTTTCAGCCATTTTGAAACTGATTTATGTGCACTGAACTTATGTTCTGTTACAAGTTTAAATGAGTTTCACTTAAACCAGTTTATGTTTAATGTCTGTCCCTAGGCTTTGTGACTTTCTTGCCTTATCCACAAGCTAGCAGAGAGCAGATTTAGATTGGACATTAGGAAGAACTTTTTCACAGTTAGAGTGGCCAAGGTCTGGAACGGGCTCCCAAGGGAGGTGGTGCTCTCCCCTGTCACAACCCAAAGTTGTGATTTCTTTTGTTTGTGTGTGCTTCGGCATCGCTAAATTGTGTTCCTGCTAAATTGCAGCTCTTTTGCACGGTGGAGCGTTCTGTTGCAATTAAGAACCTGCGTGCAGGAGCTTTTCCCGTCAGTTCTGTAGCCTTCTTTGCATCGTGCATTTCTTTTGCATTATAGTGATGCACAGTACAAGGAAGTTCCCGCCATTTGTATTAAGATTTCCGCCACATTATTGGCCGATCTTAATATAGGCACACATGGCGGCTAGCTATTGGCTTGCTAGCCGTACAAAAGGCTTGGGTGGTTTCCGCCCAAGTCGGAGAGAGAGAAAGCACGTGGAGTTCGGGAAAGGAGCGTGAGGATCTCTAAGCGCTGCTGATCCTCTTGAACCCAGCTTTTTCCTTAAGAGGGCAACAGAGGTTTAATTTGTTGAACCCACGGAGCTTCAACAACTCCGGGGGACCTATTTACCGAACCCCC
>NW_005843151.1:33124-41065 GCF_000455745.1 Alligator sinensis | reverse complement strand
CTCTTTCCTGCCTATGCAGGGGGTCGGACTCGATGATCTATTGAGGTCCCTTCTGACCCTAACATCTATGAATCTATGAATCTATCCAGGAAGGAACTTTAACCATAACATTTATTGAGATAACAACTTACATATTCACACTCTATCAAGTGACATCCCTTTATAAAGGTGTCTTGGCTTGCTATTCTAGAAACAAATGATATAGTTTCCTTAGCTTCTCTCAGGAGAGTGTTCAATAGGCTAGTAGTTCTTCAGGGAATCATAGTATCGAGCTCCTTCCAAATATTCTCCCTGCAGTTCCTCCAGCCAGGGTATCCTATTCTCCTGTCATCTTTGTTGGGGCAGTCCTCCTAAGGTTACCTGATCCATAACTTTTCATGTCCAACCACCAGGTGGCAAATATCATAACGATTGTGCCACTAACTAGGGTTATGGGTCCCTTTAGAAACAATTAACTTCAAAAGCAGAATTGGTATACCTCAGGGGTCAACACTAATTGATCTTGAATGGCTACCTTTATCACCAATATGAGGTAGATTATTGTTCCTTACAGTATGACAAGTAGTTTGAGCCCCTACCATCAGGCAGGGTGCTATGCAGACTAAATGGCATCTCTCACCTCTCACTGGACACCCTTTTGAAGGCATACGCAAAGGCCTTTAGATCAGTCTTAGGGTCTAGTGGTACCCAAACAGGGACCAGACATCCTGAGGTGACCTCTCTGGACCAAGGTGGACAACCCACAGTCTCTACTTTTGTCTGTAGAAAATTGCATCTCCTACTGCTTTTGCAGTCTCTCCAGAAGTGGGAGGAGGAGAACTTGGACTGGTTGTTTGCCATCTGATACTCTAGCTGTCTGTGCGCTGTTGTAGGATTGTTGCCAAAAGACATAACTCCCTCTGTTCCCCTCTTCTCACACCCTCCCCTGAATTTTTATACTTTCTTTTTAAACCCCAGAACAGCATACCTTGCCCTGCATTCAGAGGCTGAGATGTCCAAATTCCCTACCACATGTGCTATCCTGAGGGACAGCCTGAGGGACAGCCAGCATGGGTTTGTTGTGGGTAAGTCTTGCCTGACCAATCTCATCTTCTTCTATGACCAGGTGACATATCACCTGGACAAGGGAAAAGAGATTGACATTATATATCTGGACTTTAAAAAAGCCTTTGACCTGGTGTCCCACAATCTGCTCTTGAAAAAATTGGCCAGCTGTGGTCTCAGCTACATCATAGTCCGATGGCTGGAGAATTGGCTCTGAGGCTGAACTCAGAGTGGTGGTTGATGGAAGTGAATCGTCATGGTGCTTCATGACCAGTGGTGTCCCCCAAGGAGATGAATGGCCAGGTTTGCCGATGACACCAAACTTTGGGGTAGAGTGATCACACTGGATGATAGGCTGATGATCCAGGCTGACTTGGATAGACTGAAAAAGTGGGCCAATACAAACCTGATGACAGATACAAACCTGATGACTTTCAATACCAACAAATGTAAAGTACTCCACCTTGGCAAAAAAAAACCCTGCAGCATGCTTATAGGCTCAGCAGTGCTATGTTTGCTAGCACCAAGGCCAAAAGAGACTTGGGGGTCATGACTGACCACAAGATGAACATGAGCCACCAATGTGATGTCGCACATGGTAAAGGAAACCAAACTCTGGCTTGTATCTATAGATGCTTCTCAAGTAAAACTCAGGATGTCATCCTCCCACTGTACTCAGCCTTGGGGAGGCCGCACCTGGAGTACTGCATCCAATTCTGGGCTCCACAATTCAGGAAGGATGTGGAGAAGCTTGAGAGAGTCCATAGGAGAGCCATGTGCATGATCAGAGGGCAGGAGAATAGGCCTTCTGAAGAGAGGCTGAGAGCCATGGGACTCTTCAGCCTGGAAAAGAGTAGACTAAGGGGTGACCTGGTGGCAGCCTAAAAGTACATCAGGGGAGTGCATCAGGATCTGGGGGAATGTCTGTTCACCAGAGTGCCCCAAAGGATGACAAAGACCAATGGTCACAAATTTCTGCAAGACCATTTTAGGCTGGACATAAGGAAAAACTTCTTTACTGTCTGAGCCCCCAAGGCCTGGAATAGGTTCCCTTCCGAGGTGGTGCAAGCACCTACTCTGGACTCCTTTAAGAAGTGTTTGGACGCTTATCTTGCTGGGATCCTTTGACCCTAGCTGACTTCCTGCCCTTGGGGCAGGGGGCTGGACTCGATGATCTCCCGAGGTCCCTTCCAGCCCGAATGTCTATGAAGTCTATGAAGTATCCTTCTCATTCCAGAGTGCTCCCTGGATGGTGCAACATCTGAGTGATTTGCTAGAAAGCTGACTCAGTCCCCTTATCTCTGACTTCTTCTGCAGAACACTAACCTACAGGCTCCCTCCTTGGAATTTCAAACTTTTTCCAAGGTCCTGCTACAGACAGGGATCCCAGATCGTCCTCTATGGAGGTCATCAGCTGACTGCGTAGTGTTCTGGGTGTTCGTCCTGGATGTACCTCCTCCCCAGGTAAAGTTAACATAGCACTCACAAATCTCATTTAACCATTCGTGACTTATCTATCCTATCATACTCATCCATAGTCTGAGGACTTAAGTTCTGAGTATAGAATACATTTTATGAGAATTTGTGAGTTCATTTTTAAATTATTTTATGATTTGTAATAATTTTTTAAAAAGGCCTTTCACAAACCTTGTTTCACTCCCTCTAACAAATACATTGCTGATTTTTGGCATAATAAAATTGACTAACTTCTGGTTTTTACAAAGTTCAAAATGTAGGCTATTTTATAAATATATGTATTGTCTTTCTTAATAGATTCATAACTATTTGTATAAGGGAATATTATCATTTTAAGTTGTTTTGAATAAGACTTTTCCTTTTAAAAATGTTTCCTGCCCTTATGATGCTGAAGACAACTTTAAGAACATGAACAAAATGTGACCAGTTATCTTCCATAGACTGGAGACAGTGTAAAACTATCACTGTGTTGTGTGAACTGCTCCATTCATCTCAACCTTAACTTTGACTTGTTCGTTTGCTATTTATTTATACATTATAGGCCAGACTCTCTCCCATGCCAAAGATCCACTCAGCTCAGTTTAGAGAGGGGTCATAAGGAAGTCATTACAGCTCCCTGATTTTGTGAGTGCTCCTGGCCTCAACACCACTTACTGCTGCTGCCAGGCAGCTCTAAGTTACATTAGGGGTTCAACAACTTCAACGTGACTTATGGCCATGCCACAAGTTAGTCACAGGCCTAATTATTTTGCCGAATGGGACCCCTAAATCAATCACCTGATTTTTAGAGGTTCTGAGTGCTTGCAGCTCCTGTTAAAGTCACTCAGTGTTTTGGGTGCTCAGGATGTTAGGAATGAAACCTCTGAATAAGGAGACCTAGTACAAATATAGCCAGGTGCCTAACTTTAGGTACCCATATTTTGACCTTATAGTCTTTAGGTGAAGGTTCCACTATACATGTATGTATTCAACCTAGCACAATAATGTCCTGATCCTGACTGTGACTTTTGAGAATGATTGTAATGCAATTGTTAAAATTCATGGGAAAAATATGCAAAAAGAACATTACTATGGTAGCAAAGTCAAATACTCAAAAGCTAGAATAGATTCTGTTGGCAAACCCTCAGTTTGCTCCTTTGTGTACATGGCATAGACTTCACTGACAAGATCACACACTTTAATTTCCAAAGGACACTTACCTGATAGAAATTCACCTGCTGCATGTTGCTGACTTAAGAAGTAGCTATTTAGTATTTTGTTTTATTCTTGTTGTTTGATGTATTAATACCCTGTACTTAGGGTGACCATATGGGAGAATGAGAAATCCAGGACAATATCCTCTCCTCCTCCTTCCCTCCTCAAGTAGTGGCACTGCTGCAGGAAGAGGTTTGGGTAGGTGGGAGGGCAGAGTGGCATGGTGCGCCAGGCAGGTGGGCACTGGGAAGCAGCAGTGCCTACCTGTCATGCTATACCACTCTGTGCTGCTCTGCCTCCCTGCTGGGCTGCACCTCAATGTCCCTGTATTTCCAGGATGCTCATTTTAATTCTCACCAGCCAGCCAGGACCAGCCTCCAAAACCAAGGACAGTTCAGGGTAAACAAGAAAGTATGGTTACCCTACCTGTACCAAAGACAAAATTATTAATTTTCTAGGGTGCTTCTCACTATAAGATGAACAGAAATTAATGAATTGATTTTCACAATACCCCTGTGAGATGACTGGGGATCTTACCCTTGTTTTACAGCTGGGGAGGCACAGAGAGATTAAGGTGAATAGTTTCCATTAATGGTCCCATATTAAGTGACCTATTTCTTCATTTCTCAGAGTGTTTCCCATTATACAGCACTTTGTAGGTGCAAAATGAACCTCTGTCCAATTCCAGTTGCATCTGTGACTGCTCAGGACTTTTGCAAATTGGACAGAAGGGTTTCAGGTCAAGAAACTCTGTGTCAGAGGAAGGGACAGAATACAGTGCTCTAGGGCAGCATGTTAGCATAGAAACCACTAGACCTTTCCTTCTTTCCTGCAATCTTCTGTCTTGTTCACTACACACCTTCCTAATCACACAACACAAGGCAATCACCCTATAGACAATGCTTCTTTCACTATATGGCCTTCATTCATTAGGCTTCTCATTCCCATCCATCTGCCTGCTGGACCGCTTTGTCTGAATCCCCATCTCACCCAGAAGTCACTGTTGAAGCAGAAGGCAGCAATACAATAACTGCCTTCTTTTAGAGCTTCTAAAGGGTTTCCAATCCACAGGCATCTTGGGTTTAGTGTTCACATGCTATTCAATGCCACCAGGGAAAAGCACTGATTCAAAACACTTCCTAGCTCAGCAGCCGTTGCAAACAATGTCAGCCTGGTCTGGTCCCTTGCAAAGCTGGGGTTGTGGGTGACTCCTACTGGGAGACTTTTGCCACCAGGAGACCTATGGAAACATTTTGGACAAAAAAGGCATTTTCGAAACAAGTATTCAATTCCTTTTTGACTATCCCAGGTGCTTTCCATAGCAAGGCACTGCTCATCCTGGTTCCATTAAGCGTGGCAATAGTGACAAGGGAGAGCAATAACATTATCTATTATAAAAGGGCACAGAGGAGATGTGCAGCTGATGCGAAGCAAAATTGAGTGGCATTGCAGTGTCAGTTAGAAGTAGACACTTGCCAACAAACACACACAGTCAAACCCTAAACCTAAGGTTTAGCCCTGCATGGGCAGACCATACCTACCTCCCACAGAGACTTGAGAGGCCTGTTTCTTGTCCGCACGTTGGCAATGCTTGTCTTGTTGATAAGGTCTCAGTGAAGTGAGTTGAATTGAAAAGCACACGCACTTCTCAAACACAGTTTGCCCAAAGGTTTCTTAGCAAAGCTTCTGCAACAGTGGTTGTACAGGCCAGAACCTCTGCTCCGACTTTACCAACCCTCCCAAGATGCAACCATTAGTGTATTATTAATATACTTGAACCATTGCTTTTTAACAGCTACTTTTTAAGGTAGGGAGAAAAGACATTCACTGCCTAGGGTTGTTTAGCAGTAGTAAATCACATGACAATCCCACATAGATGTAATATAGAGCTTTTAATGAACTGTGTCCTATAGGTGAAAGCCAACAGCAATATTAGAAATGGTGTTTATTTTATAGCCTAGAAACTGCATTTTAAATGCTAGTATAGGTTTATATGACAGTTCTATTAAATATAAAATAGACCCATTACAAAGAAAACCCTTTACGTCTGTTTTTATCTGCGTCTAAATGGCATGCCCAGCCCTGCAATTTCTCAAATGAGACATTTTTAGAACCTTATTTATGTTACAGCTATAACAAACTAGCAACTAGAAAACTATAATGGGCACAAACGGCTAATAAAAATGAGATTGTTGAAAAATACTTCTTAATAGCAATTTAAAAATGATCCTGATAAAACTGCACCAAGGCTCTGTTTTCCTGGACGTTTGCCACTGCTGTAATCATAGCCATTTGGCAACAGGTACTCCCCCTTTCCTCTTCTGTGACCATTTCCCTCCTAGTCTGCTGAAAGCCAAGTACCCTGAGGTTATTTCCCCCTCCCTGCCATTAGTCAGTTGGTGCCTACTGATCCAGAGACATTTTGGAGTGAATTCTCCCTTCCTCTCCTCCCATTATACACTGGGTGACCTGAAAAGAGGAGTCACAGCAGATGCTTGTAATTCGCTCATTTCGGGTGGGGGATGGTGGGCAGGAAGTCAGGATCTTCTGCAGACATGTGTAGTGTGCCCCTTCCTTATTGAAACCTATATCACTTCCCTGCTGAACTGATATGTTTAGACAAGCTGGCTAAGATGAGCAGGTCAAACTCTGTTTATAGAGTTAAAACTATTTTGTCTCAGCTAAGTATCATCTCCTCAGGCAATAGGTTGTGCAGAATTCATTTCACTGCTATGTTTTGTAGGAATCTGACAATATCCATGTGGCCATTCATGTGAAGTGGGAAAATAACTTCCCACTAGACAAGAAAAGATGCATTCTTTCAAATATAAAACAGTCTGCTGCAGCACTATTAGTTAGTGAAGGAACAGGAGCTAAGATGGTGCCAACGGCCCTAATAGCTCTCAGCCTTTTTTCTGATTCAAATCAAGGTCACGAGGAAAAGCCTTGGCTACGAACAGATGCTTCTCCCGGTTAGCATAATCCTAGCATTACGCTGCTTAAAATGGAAAGATCTTCCTAATTAGCATAGAGGTCATGGTTTTCAGGGCATATTGTTTTAATAATACAATACAAAAGATTTTGTTTTAGGGAAGAGAAGGTTTAGGAATGATGGGAAACTGTAGGTTAGGAGTTTGAGTAACAGAGCACATATGGATACAAAAAGCATACATATATACATATATAGCTATCTCTATCTCTCTATATATGTAGATACACATGCACACACACCTTCTTATACCTTTTTATCTCTGAGAAAGTCAAGGAAGTTATATAAATATTTCCTCTGGAAAGTTTTAAACAATATGAACAGTAGTATAGAATCTCAAATTAAAGAGTCCATTAACTAAGACAGCTAAATTAGGAGACAGACTTATTTACAAGGAACTTTTGAGAATTAGAAAATACAGAAAGTAAGTGAAACAATGGTTGCTTTACTCTCATGAGGAAGGGACATTTTCTATAAGGAAGATGATGATGATTTGACCCAAAGAAAATGAATTTATAAAATTATTGTAAACTAGAAATTCAGTAGCAGCCATTGAGAAAAATCTTTATTTTTTTTAAAGTCATGCTATCAAGGATTGTCTTTAACCACTTTGTCCTGAGCGCTTAATTGTGAGTAAAATATTTGTCCTGGGAAAACATCAAAGGCACTGATTTTAGAAATTAATTTTTTTAGAACACAAGGCCCCTGAGCTTTTAAAAAAGTTCATTTCATCAGCTATCACTAATCATATGTGAGTCTGGTGTTCTACCAACTAAAACATGACATTATGAATAATGTATTGAAGTGTAATAAGAATTACAAATATGAAAACAAGCTGTGAAAATGTATTGCAGGGTTCTGGTTTCTGATTTGGCATTGAAGTGCAGAATTAAACTCAGTTTTCACTTAAAAAATGGCCAGTCCCAAAAGCTAACAAGTGTGTGAAGTGAAGGGTTTTATTTTGAATGCATTCTCTAACTTATTTCTTTGAACCTTCCTTCTCCTCCATTACCTTTAGGCTTCAGTGCCTGACTCAATCATGATCTTGGATGGTATTTAGTCCCTCCTGGGAGATGCTGACTACCCTCAGCTCCAGTTCGGGAGTTGCCAAGGGTACTGAGGACTGTAGAGAATGGAGTTGTTAATGTGGTTCCAGAATTTCCAGATGTAACTCCACCTGAAGTGGCAGTATTAAAAGACATGAGTTTCTCTGCTAGTACAGCTCAGTCACATTCCTG
>NW_005843151.1:8821-33093 GCF_000455745.1 Alligator sinensis | reverse complement strand
AGGAGAAGAAAAACCAGCCACTCAATGACAGATAGAGGAGATACCCTTTTAAATATCCATCCCTGTCAGAGGGGAGCCTTCCCCCTCCTTTCCTAGTAGAAACAACACTGAGATTTCAACACTTTTTTTTGCTAATGCCTTGTGTGCAGACAAAGCATGACCCTTTGTTGGCTGATAAAAGTTCTACATCAGATTCAGGAACAAGAAAAGCCAGGGTCAGCAGAGTCCCTCTCAGAGGGAGGAATGAGGACCAACAAGATCATTTTAAGTTTGATAGAGTCCTGCACTTTTGTTACTGCATTATAAGACTTCTCCCAAAATGGGAAGTCGACTTATGGCTTAACTAAGCCTATCTTTGAATAGGCTAAGCTGTTGTGCTTCAAAGAGTCACCAGTCACATTCAATTTGAAAAGTAAACATAGGAAAGCCAGACTGAACAACAAGGAAGAGAGCACAGTGTTTGCATCTCGCATGCAACAGGATGTTTCTGAAATGAAAAAAAAATGTCAGCTGCTCCATGGAGCCTTCAAAAAAAGTCAAAGTGCAATACACCGAAAACAAAGGCCTGGTATAGACATTACACTTTTACCAATACTAGCGATCGGAAACCTATCTATACCTGTAACAACAGAAGTTCAGTACACAAAACTGGTCTATGCCATAACAGAACAGAAATTTGGCACATACAGACTTGTTTAAAAATGGCAGACCCATCTAAGATTTGCCTCCCCCATGCCCCCAACCGCCCACCAAAGGGCAAATGTGTGTTCTATTCGCTACTGATCTAAACTATGCCGCTTACAAAAAAATGCATAAATCAGATTGATTCCACTTTGGGCTTTTTGAATGTTTGTACCGAGCCAAAATGATAACACTTACAGGCCTCTTACATCCACCACATACTGTAGGCAAAATTGGTGAAACAAGTTGCTAGTCATTCTCCATAAGGATGGTAGAATCTGTCCTTACAGGGTTAAGCAGTTTCTTTCCTGATTTGTTCTCTCACATATAACTGCATGATCTGCTAATCGTGTTAATCACTGCATGGTCAACACCGTCTGTGGAGGCTGTCTCACACTATACCCATGGGGGATTAGAAACTACGGAGAGAAGATTACACTTGTTTTACCCATCCTCAAAAGCGGAAATTAAAATTTTTTTACAATATACTGATTTTCAGGATATAATCTGGAGTTCATATTGAGTGTTGTAAGCTACCTTTTAAGAACTCAGAGACCCACATTCTCAGGGTGTGATATAAAGTCCCCTGATATCACTATGAAGCTGTCTGTTGACTTTACTGGAATATTAGAGCATAGTGGTAATCCAATGCATATGAATTTTGTGTGTTTTCCTAGTGCTTTTCTGCTGAGAAGTGTAGGGCAAAATTATGTAACTTTTTGTGCACCCAAATGTTGATTTTCCAGCAGTTCAAGTGGCCTTTTGGGCACATGCACACTGTTTGCAATTCTATTACCTTATATTACCAAGGCAGTCTGGATAAGTAAATGTATGCCTTCATAATGGGCATGCTCAGTAGGCTGTGCACTGTCTGGGGATCTACACTTTGCAAGTAAGGGTATGAACAGGTGTTCTTTTTAGTGGTGGACATCTCTGAGAAATTTCTGTCACTGGAATTCTTTCCCAGAGAGGGCGCTGTAATGGCGTTCAGCCTTCCCCGCTCCTCTCTCTGTTCTCCATACCTTCCCCTAGCCAGAGTTATCCCAGTCTGGGGAAGACATGGAGATTGGTGCCTACTCCACTCTTACCATTCCTGGCATGGCAGGACAATGCTCCCTGAGGTTCCCCAGACCAGGGTCGTGTTCTGGGGGAGTGCAGGGAGCATAGTTCTGATGCTCCATCCCTCCCCTCCTAGACTGAAGGGAGTAGAGAGCGCAGTGGTGCATACAGGCATTTGCTCTAGCGAGAGAAACTATCTTGCATGGGGGATTTTCCAGGTGCCAATCTGGAAGATCTTTCTTCCAGAGGGAGCATGTTTACTCCAGGAGAAATTGAGCTGCTAGCTTCTACCAGGAGAGCAGTGGTTTTTCCATAGAAATGTAACAGCTTTACATTAAAAAAAGCCACAACTAGCAGAGGAGAAAGCTGCCATTTTTTAACACCAAGAACTGATTAATTAGGTCATTTTTATAGGAAGCAGGGCCTGGATTTCAGTTCCCCTTCACACAGAAGGGTTTGAACTGGTGCTTTTCAATTTCTCTGAACAGTGTTTTAACCACCACACCACAGATGAAGCATTTGTCCTGCACCCCTTTTGCAGCTGTCCCTGGGCAGCCAAAAGACAGAGATACATAAAGCCAGGAGGAGAAGAACAAGGTGAAGGGTATGTTACTGAGTGACATGGATAATCCTCTGGAAGGGTTTGGGCTCTGGCTTCTAGAATTCCACATTATGTCTATCACAGAGAAACCTCAAAAAGGTTAAAGGTTTTGATTTCATTTATTTAAACACTAACATTATGAATACTTCTAGGTACTATCTGTACCTCTTATAGCCTGAAAAATATTATCTGGAAAGAAGCAGCTTCCTGTTTTTACTTTGGGGTTTTTTTTGGAGAAACTTGAAACATGCAACAAAATAATCTTCTCTAAGATGCCCATGACAGAAAGTTGTAGCTAATGAGTACCCCTTGTTGTGGAACAGGGTGTGCTTCAGATGCACTCTGTTCCTATTTGGACCAAGTCCTCCCATCTTATGCTTTAGGAAATGAGCTAGCCACATAGATCATGAGTTAAGGGATTTTGATGGCCTTGTAATGATAAAGGATGCAGAAGCAGAAGGATGACAAATAACTTACTGATCACACCTGCCTTGGCCTCCTCTGCTTGTTGGCTTTTTGCCCACCTTAGCCTTTGTTTCAGGGAAAATGGTCATCAAAGCATTTTAAGTAGTCAACTTTGGCCTAATTACAGACAGTCAAAAAGCCTGAGGATGAATCAATTTAGTCTTTGCAGGTTAGTCTAAAATGCAGAAATTAAACTGATTAATGAGTGAACAGACATTTACTTTTTGAAGCCACATGCATGTAGCATCTCAGGTCAGAAGCCAGGGGGGCACTAGAGCATGGCTGTCTGTCATATAGCCAAAATAGGCTGCGTGTTCACTTCTTCATCCTGCTGCACTTGAGGTCTCTGGGATTTGCAGTTCAGAATCACAGCAGCAGGACTCTGCAGGGTTGCTCATCACTTCCTGTTCCTGCTTCCAGGTGCCTCTGGGATTTGTAGTCCACAGTTGCAGCCAGTAGTAAATTTAGTAGGGCAAGGCATCTCTGTATTTGAGGGAAGGGAGGCTTAACATCCACCCACAGCCTCAGACCCCAGTCCCTGCCTCCCCCTTCCCCCAACCTTTCTCTGCTGGAGCAGACAGCACAGCCCAGCCCAGCACAGCCCAGCCCAGGGCTAGAATGCATGCTGGGATGCTAAGGGACTGTGATTTAACTTGAACCAGCAAGGGGTCTAGGGCAGACGTTGCATAAACCAGTTTGACTCAAATCAGGTAAGTCTGATACAGTAAAAGCTCTGTTATCCAGCATCTCCCAGGAATGGGGGATGTCAGTTAATCAAATATTCCAGTTAATCAAATGTGCACCGTCCGGTGCGCTCCCCGGCATCAGTATGCTGGGGACAGGGAGGGGGGCCCTGATCAGGCTGCTTTTTCCTGCATAGCCTGCTTTGTCCTGGGCCGTGGGCTGAAAAAGTGGCAAAGAAAAACTCAGCTCGCAGTGGCGAAACGGGAAGTCCCCCAGAAGTGGTACTTCCGGTTTCACTATTGCCGCGTCGATAGAGTTTTCCGGCTAATAAAGTGCCAGTTAACACAGTTTTTACTGTACTGCATACTGTACAGCCATCTTGAAACTGGCTTATGTGTACTGAACTTCTGTTATGTTACAGGTATAAAACAGTTTCTGATGACTTAAACCAGTTTATGTGTAACTTCTGTCCCTAGCCCTGGAGGCAGTCATTTTTTGCTTGCATTCCATATGGTATAACATGTGGTATAACAAAATACTCTTTCTTTTACCCCTTTTTAATTTCTCCCTTTTGCAATGAATTAAAGATGAATCCAGATCCTGCTCATCCCAGTTTCTTTAATTTTATTTTTCTAACAATAAAAACGAGCAATTTGAGAACTTTTTGTCCTTAACACTGAAAGAGGATATGCGGTTTAATCATAAAAAGGTTACAGAAAGTAAATTATAGCAACCAAAACTGTAGCTCCACATTTCTAGTTCTTGGCAAATTAAAAATATATTGAGTTTACACACTATAGCACCTAAAACCTCAAAGTGTATTATAAAATCAGCAAGGTTTTACTACCCCCATTACACTGAAAGCAAAATTTAGACTTAGAAGGGCAAGCTACTTGAGTTGGTCAGAGTTACACAGCTGAGAATGGATCCTATCACCTTTTATTTAATTTAGTTCAGAGTCTTACAACTTAATTTAGAAATGAAGCCCCCAGTGTTGGTGTCTATTCAGAATTCTAAATTCAATTTAATTGAAAGATTTCTCAAATGTTTTCTAGTATCAGTGTTACATTTTCTGGAAAGCTAAAATAATATCTTATGACTAGGGAATTGTCCATCAAGAATGACAAGTGGGGGGGAGACAGGAGGGGATGGAGCGCCACCAACCATCACCCCGCACTGCCACTGCCTTCCAGGAGAGGGGGCGCAGGGGGAAGCGTGTCCTGCCGTCCCCTCCATCCCCCTCTACCAGCACCCTGCACTGCTGCTGCTTCCAGTGCTATGGCCTCTTCTCCCCCACCCCCGGCCCCGCTCCTCAGAGGTGGTGGAGTGCCACCATGATGGTGGGGATGGAGCGGGAGAGTGAAGTCAGTGCCGCTGGCTTGGTTCCCTGCTCCATACCCTGCATCATGGCGCTGCCTTGCCACCTCCGAGGAGCAGGGCTCTGAGGGCGGGGTGGAGCAGGCTCCATCCCCTCCATCCCCCCACTCTGTCCTCTCCATCCTTGCTATCATAGCAGCGTTCCACACTCTGATTGGTTATTTCACTAACCAATCAGAGTGCTCCAAGAATGTTGTGGTCAGACAGACAGACGGACTAAGCCTTTTATTATATAAGAATAATTTGACACTTCCACTTCTGGTTCTCGCTGATCCTAGGAAGCACCAAAAATGCAAAACTGTAAATAGGAGGTAATCAAGCATTTCCAAGCATGGTTTGAGGGCTGGGTCTTAAAACTGATTCAGCCATACCTGGTGTACCTGTAATGAGCATTTGTCTACTGCACACTTATTTCTTATTTACAACAGTTCACAGTCAAGATAGTACTGCTGCAGGTTTGAGTGAGAAGACTAGTCTTAGCTTATGCAAGTGCTGTTAGTCTCTTACTTTTGTGACCACTAAGTCTACTCACAATTATTAAAAGACAAAATAAAAGAATAAGATGCAGTAACTGTTTGGAGAAGGAAAATGGGAACACTTGAAACTGCTGTTAAAGATGCAAGGCAGGAAAAAATAAAAAAACCCAACATTATCAACAAAAAACATAGGGCTGGGAGGTACTCCTTGAGAGGCCAAAAACTGATTAAATGAATCATGGAAAACATTTGCAATGTACTTGTATTAAAATATGCGCTATGTCTGTTTTCATCTAGCGTGGGTCCCTGAGTGCAGTCTTGACCAAAGCTAGGAGTTCAATGCAGGTTAAAAGAAAGCCACTTCTGTCTCAGTGACTAGAAGCTATACATCATCTATTGGTTCATGTCTCACTTGCTAAGTCACCTTCCTAGCTACAGATGAAAGATCTATCTATGGATGGAGTCCGAGAGGAATTTTATTTTAATAATGAAAGACTCCTTGTCTTAAGAGCATTTTAAAGCTACAAAAAGAAATGTTTAAGGTAAAATATCTGTGTATAGGGACAGTTTATATTCAAATGCACACTTCAAAGAGAATGGGGGGAAGGCATGTTTCTAATTTCTATACAAAAACAAAGGAAGTAAGAATTTCTTTCAAGGTTTTTTATTTGTTTTTCAAATTGCACAGTCCTCAACTTTTAAAATAATAATCATCCTTGACAGCCGTTTAATAATTGTCAGTGATCTATAGCTTTATTATAAAGTACTCATCTAATGATGTATTTCCTTTACCCCAAGGGCCAAGTACAAAGCAGGGAAATTATCTTGGTGATACTTTTAATAACTTCCTGTGGGATTGCAAACTCTGGCCGAAGCTGTCTCTGCAAAAGAGTTAATCATGTAATTTCACAGATTAGACAACACAGGGTTACTAATGAGAAACTTCAGTTCAGTGATAAACTTTTTTTTTCCAAGAATATTTTGAGAGGCCTGTAACCTTTGGCTGACACCCAACGAGGCTATTAGTTTAACCATGGGATGCACTACCAAATGTACAAGAGTCAGCAGAAACTCTCCTTCTGAAAATTGTTTGTAACCCTTTCTGAAGAAGCCTTCAAAACCCCAGAAGAAATAGATGGAGGGGAAAAAAAAAGGCAAAAAAGGGGACTGACTTATCAGCTTCCGATAGCTGGCATGGCTTCAGCTTCCAGTTTCTTTTCAACAATGTGCGTTCACTATAGCAACCCCAGATCCCATTTAAATGTCATGCTGCCCTCTGTTCTATAAACATGTATCATCCATCACTAAATATTTAGATCTGAATTGTTGGAGCTGAGTTCTGTGCCAGGGGTAAGGGGATTAATTCCTTTCAAGGTCCTCACATGATGGATTTTTCACTGAAGTAAACATCCGAGAAGAGCTCACACTACAGCCATAAAATATATAAATAAAGTTTAAAGTTTAATTAAGTCAACATTATTTAAAGTGGTTGTCATATTTTATGGTGAACTCTTTGTGTTTATTTTGTATGACTCCTCATAAATAGTCTCTCCCCATCAGACAAAAGGCACTGCTGGGTTAAAGTTAAAGGCCCCATGCATGGTACAGGAAGGAGAATCTCCTTGGCTTCAGAGTTGCAAAACATACAGTATCATGCCTTTTGCTATCTCATGTCTTCCTAATGAACTGAGATGCTGTACAGACACAGGAAAAGCATGGCGGAGTTTATAGAAGATGTGACACTGGGAAATCCTTTGTGTGGATATTGGAGCAGTGCAATGGTAGGGCTTTACCTGCAAGGTGCTAGAAGCCCACCATTCTTATTGACATCAGGGCAGTGAGGCTGCAGCCAATGGGAGAACAAGATCAGGCTTGGATACAAGTAGCAGAATGCAGGTAAGTAGATGAGTCTATTGGGGAACCACAAGTAAGTGAGTTTGTACTGCTGCCCTAATAGAAATCTGGCATTTATTTTACGTACTTTCGATGCCCATGTAAATAAACATATATTAGCCCAAAGGAAGAGAGGTTGTGATATTTTCCCTGATTCTTTAACAGTAAGAAATGTCACACTGATTTAATAATTATTAGAAGGGAAAAAAAACTAAATAAGTAAAGAAATGATATAAAATGTTGATAGATAGTACTCACATGGACATGAAGACCTGATAATGTTCTGATATGTATCATACACTTAGAAGGTATGGACACTTTCTAAACTATTAGGAGAGAAGGGGTTATGCAGAAGTTAGGGATTATAGGCCTTGCTGTGGGAGACCTGGGTTCAGGTCCTGTTATACCACAGACATGATAGGCAAGTAACTCAGCCCAGCTGTAGACTGTGGGTATTTCATAGAAGTATGATGAATATATGTCTATTAAAACACATGAGGAGATGTGGGCCAAATAAAAAATCATTACACATTTAATAAATTATCCTGTGTTTTTGTATCCCAGTTAATTAGGAAGAAATGAGAGATGAGATAGAGAGATAGAGAGATAGGGGACTTTCTGCATCTGCAAAACTGGGCTAGAAATTTTGCATGAAGAGTAGAGTACAAAATATGACCCTGTGATTAAGGTACCAAACTATAAAGTAAAAACTCTGACACAAATTCCCCATGTCACCTTGAGCAATTCTTTTAATATTCCCTGTCTTAGTTTTACATCTATTAAAAGGGGGTGGCATGGCATTTTTTCTGTCTTGGATGAAGATCTTTAGGGATTTTTTTTTACTACATGTGCATAATACCTAACACAGCAGACCCCCAGTTTTATAAGAGGCCTCTAAACACTACTGAACAATGATAATAAAGAATAATGAGGCCATTACTTTGGAGTGGTGACTTTTCCTAACCACATTCTATTGTAGCATTTAACAGTACATGAAAATGAGAGATTGGGGGAAAACGTTCATTAAACTTTACCAAATATCAAATATCCATATTTGAGTTATGAGCATGTATGAATAAAGAAAAAGAGTGCAATAGCACAGGTGATGCTATCAACAGGTGAAAGAAAATCCAATGCACAAGTGAAAATTGCTTCATCCATATGCAGCATATGCAACATGACAGTGAATGAAACTGGACCATTAGCAAATTATGAAACTGTTCTAATCGGTAACGGCATAGGGTAGTTGTATGATGAAAGATTCTTGCACTTTCCTATTGTAATAATACTGATTAGCCTTCTCCAACAATCGTTAGCTGTAGATAACAAGACAGTATTGTTGGAAACATGAAATGTAATGAAGTCTTAATCTATGTGACAGGTTAAAAGCTACAGGGAGTCTCTAAGGTCATATGTAATATAATTAGAATGCAAGCTAATATTATTTGATAAAAAGGGGGAGGCTTAACTAAAGAGAAGGCTCCAGATTTGTGTTAGAACTGGAGCCATAAAGAAAAAATGAAAGAAGAGACCATCAAGTTCCGAACTGCTCCATCATTTCACGAACAAGAAAAACATTCAGAAAATAATAGTTACAAGAAAGATGATGGAGGTGGGGGAGGAATTGTTAATTTGGTCTTAGTTTTAAAACAGTAGAGATTTGTCAAAACAAAGTCAAGGACTGATTTGTATTGGGATTAAGATTACTAAAAAATCTTCTGCGTTATATTTAATGGTGTGGGATGAAATTCACCTCTGTACAGATAGCATACATTTGGCCTTGGTGCCCCTTTAAACCCAGTTGCATCCTCCATGTTTTGCCTTTGTGAGCTAGTGAATGACACTGTGACATTTTCAGTTCTTGGTGTATTGTAGCGGCATGGCTGATTTGACTGAGTCGTAAATTATCAGACCCAAGATATGTCAGCAGTTATAATGGCAGTTGCATTCCACAGCCATGGTGGTTGCCTGTCTGTGGTGGATGAAGGTCCTATTCCACTTACAGGGCCATACCAACTGTGAAATCAACCCCTCTGCTAAGGTCAGCCTAAGGCCTATGCATCAGATAAGTCTCACACAAGCTTTCAAAATAGTTTTAAGTAAGACTGGATTGTAGCACTGTCCTGGAGCTTATCATGAGGCCACAATTTATCTAAAATACAAAAAACTAGTGGCCATTTCGCCTTCCAGTGGCCAGCCAGAGAAAACATCCATGGCAAGCACCTCAGTGGACATGTCCATCGGCATGTCTGTATGTCGCCTTAATGAACAGTAGCCTATTCTACTGTGCATTAAAGTGTCATGTAAAAAAAAAAAAACCTAGTAAGCTAATGAGTAGTAGAATAGGCTACTGCACATTAAACATCACCTATAAAGTGTGTGCTTGCACTACTGCGCATTAGCACAGACTAATGTGCATGAGTTTAGTACCTCAGGACACTTTTACATGTGCTCTAGGGGTGAGGGGTTGGCATTTTAATTAGATAGGCTCTGTCACAGCGTCTCATGGATCAGTGTCCCCATGCTTAAAATGGTGGTGAGGTTCCTTGAACTAAAGCTCATTTGACAAGGAACTTGTCCTCCTGCTTAACGCAAATAATTACAATGTCATAGGGATAACTGAGACCTAGCGGGACTCCACCCATGACTGGACCACGGGTATAGATGGCTATACCCTCTACAGGAGAGATCGAGTAGACAAAAGGGGTGGAAGTGTAGCTCTCTATGTCAAGGAGAGCTATGTGACCCTGCAAGCTGATATTGGTGACCAGGGTGGATGACTGGAGACCCTCTGGGTTAAAATCCATGGGGAACACAGCACGGGGGACACAATGGTGGAAGTCTACTACAGACCTCCCACCCAAAGTCAAGAGCTTGACCAGGAGTTCACCAGGAAATTGGCTGAGGCCGCACACTCTTGGCCCATGGTTGTCATGGGAGACTTCAACTATCCTGACATCTCATGTGAAGAGTGCTAGGCTAAATCCAAGTGGTTGCAAAGCTTCCTCTTGTGCATGGATGACCTCTACCTGACTCAAGAAGTCTATGGGCCAATGAGAGGTAAAGTGCTGCTTGACCTGGTACTGGCAACCCGGGATGACCTAATCAGCAACCTAATGATCGATGGGAAGCTGGGTGACAGTGACCACGAGCTGATTACCTTCACCATCTGCCATAAAGCTGGCAAGTCAGTCAGCAATACGGAAGTCCTTGACTTTAGGAAAGCTGACTTTGAGAAGCTCAGGAGGCTTGTCAGTGAGGCCCTAAGGGACCAGGACCCCAAGGGGAGGGGAGTTCAGGAAGAGTGGTTGCTCCTCAAGGGAGTGATCCTCGATGTACAAGCTCAGGCTATTTCATCTCGGAGGAAAGGCAGCAAAAGGGCACAACACCCCCGTTGGCTCTCCAGGGAACTAGCAGACCTCCTGTGGCTAAAAGAAAGGCCTACAAAGGATGGAGGATGGGATTCACCTCCAAGGAGGAATATTCCGCACTGGTCTGGTCCTGCAGGGAGCAAACCAGGAAAACCAAGGCTGCGATGGAACTCCAACTAGCTACAAGTATCAAGGACAATAAAAAGTCCTTTTTTAGATATGTGGGGAGCCAGAGGAAAAGCAAGGGCAACATTGGACCCCTGCTAAACCAGATGGGACAACTGACAACCGACAGTCAGGAAAAAGCCAACCTATTAAATGGGTACTTTGCATCAGTCTTTCATCAGTCCCATGGGACGCCCATGTGAGGGATGTCCGAGTGAGGGAGATTCCCTGCCCTCCATCAATGCTGACCTCGTGAAGGAACACCTTGAGAGGCTGGATACCTTCAAGTCAGCCAGCCCTGACAATCTACACCCCAGGGTACTCAAGGAGCTGGCTAGCATCATAGCCCAGCCCCTGGCACAGATCTTTGAGAAATTCTGGCACTCTGGTGAAGTGCCTGATGATTGGAAGAAGGCCAATGTGGTGCCTATCTTCAAGAAAGGGAGGAAAGTGTATCTGCAAACTACAGGCCCACCAGCCTGATCTCTATCCTGGGCAAGGTCTTAGAAAAGATTATTAAAGAGGCCATTCTTAAGAGACTGGCTGACAGCAACATCCTGAGGGTTTGTTGCAAACATGTTGCAAACATGGGTTTGTTGCAGGTAGGTCTTGCTTGACCGATCTTATTTCCTTTTACAACCAGGTGACCTATCACTTGGACAAAGGAGAGGAGATTGATATCGTGCATCTTGACTTCAAAAAAGCCTTTGATCTGGTATCCCATAATCACCTCTTGGGAAAACTGGCCAACTGAGGCCTTGGGTCCACCACGATCTGCTGGCTGGAGAATTGGCTCCGTGGTCAGACCCAGAGGGTGGTGGTTGATGGAAGTCAATTATCATGGTGCCCTGTGACCAGTGGGGTCCCCCAAGGCTCTGTCCTTGGATCTATATTATTCAACATCTTCATTAATGATGTGGACATTAGAGTCAGAAGCGGACTGGCCAAGTTTGCCAATGATACCAAACTGGGGTAAAGCATCCACACCTGAGGACAGGAGCACGATCCAGGATGACCTTGACAGGCTCAGGAAATGGGCAGATGAGAACCTGATGGTGTTTAACACTGAAAATTGCAAGGTTCTCCAACTTGGGCTGAAAAACTTGCAGGATCCTTTTAGGCTTGGCAGTGCTACGTTGGCTAGCACTACAGATGAAAGGGACTTGGGGGTCATGATTGACCACAAAATGAACATGAGCCTTCAATGTGATGCTGTGGCTAGTAAAGGGGGCAGAATGCTGGCTTGTATCCATAGATGCTTCTCAAGCAAATCCGGGGACGTCATTCTCCCATTGTACTCGGCTTTGGTGAGGCTGCAGCTGGAGTACTGCATCCAGTTTTGGGCTCCACAATTCAAAAAGGATGTGGAGAAGCTTAAGAGAGTCTGATGGCAACGTATAAGTTTATCAGGAGTGTTCACCAGGATCTGGGGGAATGATTGTTCACCAGAGTGCCCCAAGGGATGACAAGGTTGAATGATTATAAACTACTGGAAGACCGTTTCAGGCTGGACATAAGAAAGAATTTCTTTACTGTCTGAGCCCCCAAGGTCTGGAATAGCCTGCCATCAGAGGTGGTTTAAGCACCTGCATTGAATGCCTTCAAGAGAAATTTGGATGCTTATCTTGCTGGGATCCTATGACCCCAGCTGACTTCCTGCCCCTGGGGCAGGGGGCTGGACTCGATGATCTTCCGAGGTCCCTTCCAGCCCTAATGTCTATGAATTTATGAGCCTACTCTGATGTGCTGTAATTATAGCACGTTGGAGCAGACTCTGTGCTTGTATACAGGTACCCTCATACTGGTGTTACTAAATTAGAAAAAGCGCATAATGAACATTAGGGCTGTGCAAAACAGTGCCATTTTGTTTCTACATTCATTTCGATGGGACAGTGTTTTGTTTTACATTTCATTTTGTTTCAAAGCACTGTTCCATTTCATTTAGTTGAAACTGTTTCCCTGTTTCAACGCAGTTTTGATGCTGTTTTGACGTTTTGCCCATAGGCTATAATGTGGAAGCATGAAATTGCCGATAACTTTGTCAATTTTTGGCAGATTTGGATGAAAACAGCAGGGATGGTAGCCCCTTCTGAGGGCATGAAGACTAATAAGCTTCAAGGAGACAGGTACAGGGGTTTCTGAGAAACTGCACCTCAAACTATTCAGAGCAAAACTCATGTCACTTGTAAGTATGAAGGCATGGGGGGGGAGGTGAAAACAGCAGGCCTGGTAGCCCCTGCTGAGGCCACAAAGCCTGCAAGTTTTCAAGATGATAGGTGTAGGGGGTTCTTGGAAATTGCACCTCAGGCTGCTGACAAGCAAAACTTGTGTCACGTGTGTGTATTAAGGCACAGTGGGATGAATACAGTAGGCATGGTAGCCCCTGCTGAGGCCATGTAGCCTGTCAGGTTTCAAGGAGATAGGTGCAGGGGTTTCTGGGAAATAGCACCTCAAGCTGCTGCCAAGCAAAACGCATGACATGTGTGACTTTGTGTGTGTTAAGGTGTGCCCTCACTGGTGCTAGGGCCTCTACATGACACGGTAGTGTGCCCAAAGAGGTCTCCTCCTCTCCTACAGCCTCAGCTCAATCCACCACTTCAAATAACAACAGGTAATAGCTTAATAAGCAGCACAGTAGCACTAGCAGCATCTCAGGCAGCCAAACTGTCACAGAGCCTTTTTTTACCTTTCCTGCAGGAGCTTCTCCTCCAGCAGCAGGCAGAGAACTCTCTCTGCCAGCTCAGATGTGCCCAGGGCCCTGTGTCCTTCCATTCAGCTGACCAGGGACAGGTGCTAGGGGTGTTGGTCTAAGGACATGGCACTGGCAGACAAGGTTCTTTGGATCAATCTAATCTGGTATCTTTTAGTAGACCAACTGAATAGTTAGAGAAATATATCTTAGCAAGGTTTTGGGTTGAAAAAACCTTCATTGGGGTGAGGAAGCACCTGCAGGTGGTGTGTCTACCTGCTGTTCCTGGATGGAAGGAATAGTAAAGAAGCCAGAGGCTGACATGCAATGAAGGCAAGAAAGCCAGTCAGTGAAAATGGAAATGGAGGTGTCAGGGGGTGAGGTACAGGCTGGAGTGGGGAGGGGAGGTGGAAGGTGGATGGAGCAGCACAGGTAAAAGTGGAGAGGTACCTGGGGAGTCAGATGTCTGGCAGGTTGAAATGTGTCAGAATTCCAATGTCTATATTGAGTTCATGAATTTCTGTCTCCACATCCTGCATGATTTTGTGCTGCAGGATGTTCTGCTCTGCTTTTTTGGCCTGCAGCACCTTGCCCACCTTGATGCTCTGGTGGAAGTAGCCTGCCACCTTCCTGTATTTTGAAATGAGCTTGCTGGTGGTACTGGCACCATCACCGGCAGCCCTGTCTCCCTCTAAGATGTCCCTGACAATGAGGTGGAACTTGTGTGCCACACAGCAGATGCCAACAAAGTTGGCATCATGGACTGCCTTGACCATATTGGCCCCATTGTTGGTGACCATGAACCTGTGGGTGAGCTCACCCTGCCCAGTGAGCCACCCCTGCACCAAGTGGTTCATGGCCCCCATGATCTCGGTTGCTGTGTGGGATTCATCCATCACCTTGGCTTGAAGGAGAACCCACTGATGGGCTGACTGGTCACACCAGTGCCCTGTGAGGGAGATGTATGATATCCACCCCAGCTGCTCCAGATGTCCAAGGTGAAGTGTAAGGCCACCTGCGGACCTGCCTTGCACAGCTCCTCCCTCAAGTACTCCCTGTGTGCCTCATACAGGGAAGGCACCACCATCCTGCTAAAGGTGGTGTGTGCAAGCACTTGGTAAGATGGGGTCACGAGCGCCATAAGCCGCCTGAACCCTGGCCACTCAACTAAGGAAAAGGGCTGGCCATCCACAGCAAGCATATCCCCAATGCTCTGGGTGACCTCACTCACCCTTTTAATGTGTTCCACTTTCTGTTTGCCTTTCCCCCACTGTTCCAAGGTGGCCTGCCTCTGCTTTGGGGAGACAGGGGCTTTGGAGCAAGAGGGAGACTTCCTTTTGGGTACACTCCCACTGACACCAGGCTGAGGAGGAACAAGGTCAAGGGGGTGGTGCCTGCAGAGATGCATCAACATCCCCATGGTGTTCATGTGTTTTGTTTCCTTGCCCCAGCTGGTTTTGGCTTGGCAGTGCAGGCAGGTAGCGTATGTGGGATCATCTGCCAGCTCAGAATGATCCCAGACCACACTAGCTGCTCGCTTCTGGGGTGCGGGTACATGCATGGATGCTGCAATTTTCCTGTCCTCAGCAGGCAGACGCATAGAAACAAGAGGAGTGGGCTCAACTGAACCACTTGCCTCCGTGACCTCTACCTCGGCCTCCTATGAAGTGCCTTCTGGGGAAGGAGACCTGGCTCTAGGGGAAACTTGAGGGGTGTGGAGCACAAACTCAGATGATTCCTCCTCCTTCCCCAGAATTTCACTTGCTAGGGCACTCAGATCCAACTCCAGCTCCAGCTCCAGCTCTTCCTCTGGTACTGGAAGGCTCAGCATGGGAAGTGAAATGGGTGTGGAGGAGACTGTCATGCTGGTGCTAGTGCTGCTGCTTGTTGTCATGGTGGTAGCGGGGGGTGGTGTTATAGCTGGTGCTCTTGGAGGAATGCAGACTCAGGCACAGGCAGTGGCACTGGCACTGCTCCCTTCTCCTTGCTGCCTGTACTAGTGGAAGCCTCATGCCTGCTTGTTGTAGTAAAGAGGCTACACTTCAGTTTTGGTGGGGGGGACTTATAGCTGTCCCTCTACCTGCCTTCTGCCCCTCCCTGAAGGCTTCCCAGGTGCCTTTCCAGCATGCTTCATGGTGTGTTTCATAGTGTCTTGTCTTTGCCTTGGTGTGCTGGAAAATCTCTCTCTTCTTCTGTAATGTTATCTATCTGATTTTTGCAATGTATGTAGATATTAAGATAATTGTATGTATGTGTATTTATGTAATGTTTGTATGTATGTATTTATGTAATAAATAAAATAAAAATATATAAATGTATGTATGTATCTGTATGTATCTGTATGTATAAAAATATATAAATGTATGTATGGTGGTGCTGGCACCATCACCGGCAGCCCTGTCTCCCTCCAAGATGTCCCTGACAATAAGTTTCCTATATAAGTTCTATATTATAATATGCAATATAATTATGCTGTGCTTCCCTGCACAGTGACTGGAATGCACACTGTGAGAGAAAGCACAGCTTTGAAAAGAATCAAAATAGACTGAACAAAAAGAGGATTTTTGGGGAGGAATAAATGGAAAGGAATCAATCAATGAATATAATAATAAAATAAACGGATATAGAAAGAAAGCAAAAGGTATTGCTGAATTCCACTTGCTAGGTTAGCAAGTAGGAAATGATAGCTTTTGTTGTCTAATGCTGCTGAGCTTCTGGAAGACAGCTCAGTCACTGACCCCAAAGCAGAAAGCAGGCCAGTTCAAACAATGTTGCTTTTTATGCTGTTTTTCCATCCCTCCCCCAGAGCACTGGGATTGGAGGGGACCTCAGAGAAGGATCACAGTGATTGGCCAGCTACACAGTCAGTAGCAGAGCAGTCCTTCCCCCCTCTTCTCCCTCCCCTTCCTTACTTTCTGTTTCCCTGCAGGCAAGCCCAGCTTCAGCTTCAAAACTCGAAACGTTTTGAAATTTTTGAAACGTTTTGACTGCCCTCATTTTGTTTCAAAGCTGTTTTGAAGCCCTTTGTTTTGTTTCAATTTCACTATTTTGAGCTTGAAATGAGTCGAAACAGTGTTGAAATGAAACAGCTGGTGAAATTTCACACAGTCCTAATGCATGTGTAGATGCACCCAGTGAGAACCTGAATTTCTGCTGCTTTTGGATTTTACATATTCATATGAGAGGAGCCACATAGGTGTGCCCCTTTGTTTGTAATTCTGTAAAGTGCTTTGAAAGGCTTGGGAAAAAGCCCTGAATGATTCAATAAATAAGTTTAGTTCACAAAATATTACAAGTGAGAAATGGGATAATAAAGAAGTCAATATAAACAATGAGTTGGGATTCTTAAGTATTATGCAGACATACCTAAGACAAGTGTGGAAAGCTGAGTTTGAAAACAGTTTCCCACTCACATAAGGATAAATTCCAATGCTTGCAAAGTCTCACTACCCTCATAATAACTATTAGAAGTATCTCAATACTTAGGTCAGTCCCTTGGGATGTACCTGGTCCAGCTTCAAGTCTTTGCTCTGTCTAATCTAGTCCAGAATCTTAAACCTTAGGTGTGTATCCTGACTATCAACTTATAGTGTCTCTCTGGAAAGATAATTTAATTACTTAATCAAGGGAGAATAGTTCCAACAGGTGACTTGCAGAGCAACTTGTCCCCAGATCACTTGTTGGTCACCACAAACTGAAATTTAAGTCCTTGTTCTGAATTAAGTAGAACAGGGAATTGAACATTGGTTCCAGCTTTTTCAGTGAATGCCCTGATCACCAGGCTATTGGTTATTTGGGGTTTGTGGAGGCAGGGCTTACACTTTCTTGTACTGCAAGTTCCCATGGAAAATGTTAGTTAATGTGTTAGTTAAATAACTTTTTCTCTGTTTCATCAAAAACTTTTGACCAGCTCTTGTACTGAGTGCTCCCAGCTTCTTAAATCAAATCCTTCCCACAAATATAAACATACACCTCCAGCTATATTAATTTCTGCATATTGAAGGGCAGATTTCAGTCTGAAATACAAACAATACCTTTTTAAAGTGAAACTTAGCAGTCATGTAAACATCTAAAATTCCTATCTTTCCATAGAAGATGTTCTTCTATAATGGTATGAATAAACGATATGAATTTGTACATGGGTTTTGTAGAGAACAGTATTAGGTGATAGACATAAGTCTAAAATGTTAGTTATGAAGGTCAGTTACATAACACTTACAAAAACATTTATTCCATGAAATATTTTGATTTCAACAAAAATTTTAAAGATTCTTTGTACTCAGATCTGCTTCTCTTTTTCCACCGGATTAATGCCTAGGTAACGCCAATAATTTCAGTGCAGTTATATTGGTATAAACTGGGTACAATGGTATGGAGAAGGAGGCCCTACCTCCAGAAGAAATCCTAGCCCAGTGTTAACAATGGGAGTTTTGCCTTTGGCTCTAGGGAAACCATGATTTTGCCATAGGACTCTTATATAAGCAAATCTCTTTCTGTGGTTAAGATACAAAAAATATTATTATTATTATTATTACTAGTCATACTTGCATTATTATAATATACTGTAGTTATTACTAAACTGGAAAGTCAGTTTTAGATGGCCATTTTATCTTTTATCTTTTTTAGTCTTTTAGATTGGTGTGCTTCAAAGAAAACTGAGAAAAATATCTTAACAAAACATTTGTTGTACACCTCAAATACTTCTCTGAAGGGTCACTCAGTGGGTATATCTACACATGCGTTTTATTGCAGTTGACTAATTAGCTGTCCCATAAAGAGTCACAAGCTATATGCATGCCACTATTAGGGCACAGTAAACTAATTGACTCTGCTGTAAGGTAGTACTATCCCACTGTGGAGTACTTTACTGTGCTGAAATGCACAGGTAGATGCTGATTGGATCTGTTAATTGCACCTGGTCAGCTCAGCCAGCCAGGGGCCAGACCCTCAGCTCCTACCAGCCCCTCTGTTGCCTGCAGCTGCCCCCCCCGGGGGTCAGTTCCACCCTGGCACAGACTGCTGCTGTCCCAGATGCACGTGAAGATGCTGCACCCAGGAACAACAGACTCCAGCACAAAGTGCACCAGAATATCATGTCACCTTAATGGCATGTGTAGATTCACTCAGTAAGTTGTAAATGGACACCTAGTACCTTCATTGAAAGAGGAAGAGCTTTCTTCCAGGTCCAGCATTTTTCCTGAGGGAGAAACTGCATGAATGCCTGCATGCTCCCAGCTTCTAGCAGGAGAGTGGCATTTCTCCAGCTAGAAATGTAATACCTGTTCATGCCCTTTAAATGCCTCCCCAGGCATCATTTTTGTTTTCAGTTTGGGCCCCATAAAGTTACCAGCTGCATGTTTGAGTTGTCTTCTCTCTCCTATGCCTATCTAAACCCCACAGCTGCAGAGTTAAAAAGATATGACAAGCTGAACCACAGATTTCAAGAGAAGTGTGGAAATAAGCAGTGATAGGAAGTGCTGGAAAATACTCTGGACCTGATTCACCCCTCACTCACACTCTTATAAACTCTGCAAGCTAAAAGCTCATCAGTTGGAAAACAAAGAGAGTGAAAAGAGGAAGATTTGAGTGTATTGGCTGATCACAGGTTGACTACGAGCAGGAAAATGACATGGCCATGAAAATGCAAATAGAATCCTAAGATGTATCAGGTGAGATATTTCCAGCAGACCCAATGAAGTATTAATGTCACTGCACAAGGTATCACTGAGTATTCATCTGTAACAGTGTACAAATCTGGTCATCCATGTTCAGGAAAGATTCAGACTGGAACAGGAAAAGAGAAGGGCTTCTAGTATGACTGGGGAAATGAACTGTCCATCTTACCAGAACTTGTTTTTTTAAGGAAGGAAAATGGAATCTGAGAGGGATATAAATACATACTAGTGATAGAGAAACACTGGGGAGGAGAAAAAAAACTAGCTAAAGGATGAAGTTGGCACAAGACGATGTTGGTATGAATGTGTTTAGGGAGAAAAATTAGAAGTTTTCTGGAACAGTTTTCCAATAGGAGTGGAAGAAGAAAGAAACAACTAATTTTAAGACAGATCTGAATAAGTGTATGCACCGGACTATATAATATGGTTGTCTGGGCTACTGGTGGGTTCCCCAAGTGCAAATCATTCTATAGCTCTATATTTAGTGAAACTATTCCCACAAAGCTGATATGAGGGAAGGATCAAGCTGTACTATCTCTGCATGTCGCAGTCACATACATCTACAAAACTGATTGCTTCAAAAACACAAGTGCTCTGACATCTGGTTAGCATTAGGGAACATTTCTAACATCAGAAAGGTGAATGATGAACATGGAAACAGGTAAGACTCTCCCCACAACACACAGTTGTTTCACTCTTCTATATATCTGGAATGCCTCATATGAAACTGTTGACAGTTACAGTAGTGATTTCACAAGACATTGCCGCTTATATTCCACAAGGACCAAGAAAACCTCTTGGGAATCTTTAATATAAACATTAATAGTTTCCCACATCTTTGTTTAGAGAATAGCTTGAGGATTTCTAAACTTTACGATCTTATTCACTCCAGAAGAATGGTTTCACTTACGGCTGCATAAATCTTTGCTCTACCGAAATTACCAACTATTGGGTACATCAGAATGTAAGCAGGAAACTTGCAGGTGAATTTATTTCAGGCTCTTTCACAGGCAAACTTCATGTTCTCCATTAATTGAACTCATTTGAATGGGTCTGCAGACAATGCAAGAAATGGCTTGAAAGTCCTTTATAATCTGATGCTGTAGGATGAATATTGCCAGTCTTTCAGCAAATGCAGTTCTTATTATGAAACAATAAAATGGTTTCTTTAGGAGTCCAAGGTGAGGTTTTCAAAAGTGTGTAGCACTGAGGTTACAATTTTCAACAAGGTGCCAGAGATAATCAAATCTGGGAGATGCTGGGTGCTGAGCACTTTTGAACACCCAGTATGGTTGGGTGCTTAAATGAGAGCTCCTTTAGGTACTGGGAACTTTAAAAAAATCCTTCTGAAAGTGTCCATATTGACTTCCCATATCTGCTTTCCTTCTGGACCTTTTAAAAGCCCTTTTGACATATTTGCTTCTTTGATTAGAATACTTTGAAAGCATTTTTCACTGGCCTAACAAAGGCCATGACTATATGGTAGATTTACTGTGCCTACTAGCAGCCTTCAAAAACACCTCACTGCTCTGAGAAGGATCCCTTCTCAACTAGGACCAGTGTACCTGTGCCTGCCTGGTGCATTCGGTGGGCTAGGTAGGAATGCTGAGGGACAGTGACTCTGAGCTCACCCA
Source organism: Alligator sinensis (assembly GCF_000455745.1). Taxonomy (NCBI): domain Eukaryota; kingdom Metazoa; phylum Chordata; order Crocodylia; family Alligatoridae; genus Alligator; species Alligator sinensis. Next base: position 12,323 of record NW_005843151.1, on the reverse strand, counting down.
CAGAGCTGTATGGTTGTAGCGACACTATTGCTCATTTAGAAGACAGAAACAAGCACGCTGTGTTTGTGGGTGTCGCTGTCAGGCATGTCAAGTTTGCTGTGTAGCAATTATCAAAATCCATCCCTGAATCTTAGATGGCATTATTAACTGGGATTTTATTTGTGTATAGTATACACTATTTCTCCTGGAATTCTGCCAAATGATTTTAAGGATGAAGAAAGGAAAATCGTTGTTAGGAGAAAGATTGATATTTAATAATGTTGTTCAAGTCTTCAAGGCTATGTACAGAAAGACAAAAAACCCAAGGCTGAATTGATTCAATCTTTGCAGGCTAGTCTAAGATGTGTAGATTGAACTCATAAGCAAGTGAACGGAAATTCACTTTTGATTCTGGAAAAGCAGTCACATGTCTGCAGTGGCCCAGGCCAGAAGCTGTGGGAGAGGGCGCTAAACCATGCCACCCTGCTCAGCTGGAGGAGACAGCTTGGGCCAAAGCTAGCCTGCTCACCCTGTTGGGGGTGGGAATTTGTGGGGGGAGGTGCAAAGCATCCTGGGATTCTGGAGCACTGTGAATTAACTTGAATCTGGAGGGGATCTGAGACAGAAGTTCCATAAACTGATTTAACTTAAATCATAGAATCATAGAAAATTAAGGTTGGAAGGGACCTCAGGAGGTCATCTAGTCCAACCCCCTGCTCAGAGTGTTGAGCCCCAGCTCAAGTCTGGGATCGTGCCCGGTATGCAAAAGCCAATAAAGATACCAGGGGTGAAAGTATAAAGATTTATTGCTAGCAATACAAGGTGCAAGCGGAATAATTTCACGTAACAAGCACACAGATTCTTAATTCTAAGCATCTTTTATACAGGAGTATTGGACCTTCATAAGCATTCTTGTTTGCTAATTGGTTATAAGGGAGTGACGCAAGGAGTTCTTTACTGAGCATGTCTCTATACCTGTGTTTTAGCTATGTATCTCATTTCCATACATGTATGTTTCATTAGCACACTTTCTCCCCACCTAGGGGTGTGATTTTTAGTATTTAAATTAGCTCTTTGCCCTAGTCCTCTGATTCTGCTTTTGTTTTCAAGCCTCCTTTATCTAAGACTGTCTCCTCCTTATCATTGCAGATGGGCATTAGTTACATAACAGAGACTTTTGCTTGGGCTATGTGTAGTGGTTTCTAGGTCAAACCTGACAACAGGTGCATGTCAAAATGTGTACAGTTACAACAATCTGTTTGCATAGTGTCAAGGCAAAGGAGGGGCTTTAAATGCAAAGTCTACCACATTCTTATTTTCCCAGATCTGAGTTCTTTGACTCTTCTCAGTCTGTTCTTTCACTTGGGATGTAAGGATCCAGAAGAAATCTCTGAAGGTAACACCTTTTATTTTCTTAGCTGCTGAAGAAACAATTTAATAGTAAATTGAGCGAGCTCAACTAATCTGCTTATACTAGAACTGTTATTTGTCAGCCACGGTAAAATCATGGTTTTTTATTTTATTTACTTTTTTCACATTTTCTCTTTCCTTCTTTATAACCTAACTGAGCTTAACACCCCCGCCCTTCCCGCCCCACCCCGCTTAAACACAATATATAGCCTACAATTGGTTAGCTGTGAAATTTAAGTGAGGGCATCTTTTTTTTATCCACTTTTCTTCACACAAGAGATGGACATAAGCTATAAACAGAGATGACATTTGTGCCAATAATGCCCTGGAGCAGTGGAGAAAGTGTGCTGGAACTGAAGATGTGGCCTTTATATTTTCTACTGAAAATATTGCACTAAAAGTCCAGCCTGGATTCCTCCATACAGGAAGTGTCTACAAGTGTATTTTAGGCTGGCATCTACTTGTGCAGGTGTTAAAGAGCAATAACGCTATGTTTGGACTTACTTGAGAATATAGTTCCAAGTCAGTCCGCACACACAGTGTTACTGTGCAATAATGTAGGGTTGAGTTTGCACTTTAAATGATATTATTGTTGTTGTTGTTGTTGCATGTTTTATATAAACAGATGGTAGAATCATAGACTCATAGAAAATTATGGTTGGAAGGGACCTCAGGAGGTCATCTAGTCCAAACCCCCTTGCTCAAAGCAGGACCAGCCCCAACTAGATCATTCCAGCCAGGGCACAGTCGAGGTGGGCCTTAAAAACTTCCAAGGATGCAGATTCCACCTGTTCCAGTGTTTCACCACCTTCCTAGTGAGAAGGTTTTTCATAATATCCAAAATAAATTTATCTTGCAGCAACATGAGGCCATTGTTCTGTCATCTGCCACCACTGAGAACAGATACTCAAGAACATCTGAACAGCTGTATTTGTTTGCTATTTTTAAAATAGCTCCCCACCCCAATAAGTTAGAATTGTTTTAAGATAGCATACGAGTTACCTGCTAATGAACTGGGTTTTCTACTGTTGTAGTGTGTGTGCTTGTGCGTGTGTGTGTGTTATTCTGTCACAAAACAATGTTTTAACAAGGCTCAAGGTTGGCTGTAGGACACACCATTTTAGTTAATGTCACACAGGAGATCAGTTATTTCCCATTGTGATTCCCAGTTGGCGTCTTGCAGTGAGCTTGTTTACTACTTCCAGCAGAATGGATTGTCTTGTTAAATACAAAAAGCTGCATAAAATAATGTTGGGGCTCTGGCTTAAACTGACAAATTTTACAGAATTCTAAATTAAGGATGAGATACCAGACCCATGCTTGCATTGTGCAATAGTACAGGAAAGGGAAGAAGAGCCAGGTAACAGTTTCCATCTAACCATTTCCCAGTCACTGCTTCCTTTACTTCTGGATGATAAGACCTCCCCAAATAGTCTCTTTTTAATAAATGAATAAAACAAAAGCAAGTGGGCCAGTATATAGTGCCAACTCTCAGCCCAATGCAATTTGAAATGGTTGAGTTACAAGAAAAATAGGATTTATAATGGAAATGCTGACTGACCTTTAAGTAGATTTGGGCAACCAGGCAGCAGAGATTTAGTATTGGCAGCATGATAGAATCAATTTTGCCCGAGAACAAGAAACCCTCTTGACTAGAGGGTTAGTGGATTACGTGATTTTAAAAGGGAGAGGTCTGACATATAAATGCAGTCTACAAGCAACGTTCAAAATCCAGTACAATGAAATGCTATTTTGCCTTGCATGTCCCGTACCACATGAACTCGACAGAGATAAATAAATTGCAGTTACAAAACTGAAAAAAAAAAAATCAAGCTTTGCAAAAGGAAAGCATGCCCCACATGTAATATAGGGAAGGTCGGACAAATGTGTTTTCAAGGAACATCTACAAATAAATGGGTAGTTGACAGAGAGGAAAAAATGCTATTGTTGAGGAGGTAGCTATGAAGAAGTTTCTTGTACCAAGAGTGGCAAGACTATGAAAGAGGATAGAGAGATTAAGGCTAGAAAAAATGACCAGACTCAGGGAAGAGTAAAGAGAGAGAGACTTGATAAAGTGGTCTACAACAGTAAGAGGGAGAATAAAAAAAAAAAA
>NW_005843151.1:0-6140 GCF_000455745.1 Alligator sinensis | reverse complement strand
AGCATCTTTTATACAGGAGTATTGGACCTTCATAAGCATTCTTGTTTGCTAATTGGTTATATGGGAGACACGCAAGGAGTTCTTTACTGAGCATGTCTCTATGCCTGTGTTTTAGCTAGGTATCTCATTTCCATACATGTATGTTTCATTAGCATACTTTCTCCCCACCTAGGGGTGTGAATCTTAATATTTAAATCAGCTCTTTGCCCTAGTCCACTAATTCTGTTTTTGTTTTCAAGCCTCCTTTATCTAAGACTGTCTTCTCCTTATCATTGCAGTTGGGCATTAGTTACAGAACAGAGACTTTTGCTTGGGCTATGTGTAGTGGTTTCTAGGTCAAACCTGACAAGAGCAGAACCAGCCCCAACTAGATCATCCCAGCCAAGGCTTTATTTAGCTGGGTTTTTAAAACCTCCAATGATGGAAAATACACAATCTTTCTGAGTAACCTGCTCCAGTGTTTTACTACCCTCCTTGTGAGAACGTTTTTCCTAATATCTAACCCAATCTTTCCTTGCTGTAAATTGAGACCATTGCTCCTTGTTCTGTAATCTGCCACCAGTGAGACTAGTTTAGATCCATCCTCTTTGGAACCACCCTTCAGGTTGTTGAAGCCTATTATTAAATCCCCCTCAGTCTTCTCTTCTTCAGACTAAATAAGCCAAGTTCCCTCAGCCGCTCTTCAAAAGACATGTACCCTGGCCCCCTCACCATTTTTATTGCCTTCCACTGGACTCTCTCCAATTTGTCCACATCCTTTTCTTAGTGGGGGGCCCCGAAACTGGACACATTACTTTAGATGTGGCCTCACCAGTGCTGAATAGTGGGGAATAATCACTTATCTTGATCTGCTGGCAATGCTCCTACTGCAGTCCAGTATCCAATTAGCCTTCTTGGCAACAAGGGCATACTGTCAGTTCATATTCAGCTTCTTGTCCATTATAACCCCCAGGTCTTTTTCTGCAGAGCTGCTGCTTAGCCAGTCAGTCCCCAGCCTGTACCAGTGCATGGAATTATTTTGTCCTTAGTGCAGGACTTTGCACTTGTCCCTATTGAACCTCATGACATTTTTTTTTGGTCCAGTTCTCCAATGTTCTTATGTATGTCTGAATTCTAGCCCTACTCTCCAGCATATCAACTACTTCCCCAAGGCTGCTGGCATCTGCAAACTCGTTGGGGGTGCACTACATCCTGTCTTCCAGGTTATTGATGAAAATATTGAACAAAACCAGTCCCAGGACTGACCCCAGGGCACTCCACTTAATGCCGGCTGCCAAGTAGACACTGAGCCATTGACTACTACCCTCTGAGCCCAATGATCCAGCCAGTTTTCTATCCATCTTACAGACTGTTCATCCAACCCATACTTCCTTAGCTTGCTTACAAGAATGTTGTGGGAGACTATATCAAAAGCCTTGCTAAAGTCAAGATATATCAAATCCACTGGTCTCCCCACACCCATAGAGCCAGTCATCTTGTCATAGAAGGCAATCAGGTTGGTCAGGAATGATTTGCCTTTGGTAAATCCATAATGACTGTTCTTAATAACCTTCTCCAAGTGCTTGGAAATGGATTCCTTGAAGACCTGCTCCATGATTTATCCAGGAACTGGATAGGTCTGTAGTTCCACTATATTTGCCCTTTTCCAACTGCCAGTCTGTAGTTCCTTAGAGTTCACTATATTTGCCCTTTTTGCAATCATCCAGGACCTCTCCCAATCACCATGGATTTTCAAAGATAATGGCCAGTGGTTCTGCAATCATATCAGCCAACTCCCTCAGCACCCCTGGATGCATTCTATCCAGCCCCATGGATTTTTCCATGACCAGCTTTTCTAAATAGTCCCTAACCTGTTCTTTTGCCACTGTTGACTGAGGTGAAGAAGACATTGAGTCAGTCTTTTCTGCATCCTCTGTCAGTAGGCTGTCTCCCCCATTTGGTAAAAAACCCACACTTCCCCTGATCCTCCTCTTGTTGCTGACATACTTGTAGAAATTAGTAGTTAAGTCTGATACTACATCCATCCAGATTTATCTTAAACTGGTTTCAGCCACTTGGGCTAAGTACAGACAGTCAAAAAGCCTGAGGCAGAATCAATTTGCAGGTTAAATTAAGCTGCATAGATTGAACTGATAAGCAAGTGAACAAACATTCACTTTTGATTCCAGGAATGCAACCACATGCTTGCAGTGGCCCAGGCCAGGAACCAGGGGGCACTAGAACATACCTTTCTGCTTGGCTGGAGCAGACAGCTTGGGCCAAGACTAGTCTGTCCACCCTAAGAGGGGGGATTTGCGGAGAAGGTACAAAACATTTTAGGATGGTGGGGGACTGTAGTTAACTTGAATCTGGAGGAAATCTGGACAGAAGTTCAAGAAACTGATTTAACTTAAATCAGTTAAGTCCAGTAGTACATCCATCCAATTTGAAAGAGGTTTATGTGCACTGAACTTCTGTTGTGATACAGATTTGAACTAGTTTCCAATCACTTACACTGGTTTATGTGTAATTTCTATCCTTAGCCTTTGAAACCAGTTTATGTGCTCTGAATCCCTGTTGTGTTACAGATTTTAACTAGTTTCTGATCACTTAAAGCAGTTTATGTGTAGTTTGTCCCTAGCCCAAAAATCCTGAGCCAAGCCTCCTTCTTCCTCTCCTCACCCACAATCATGAGATCACCTTAAAACTTCTGAAATATTGCAAAATTCAATATTGCTATTCATTTTGTTTGCTCTTGGAATCTGGGGATTCCAGGGTTTGTGCATTCCAGCTGCTCTCCATGATCATGAGGTCCAGAAGCTTACTTTGTTGAAAAACTGGAAGCTGCAATTCTTAAGCAATTAGATGGCCCCAGAAGGTGGGGCTTTCAGGAAAACACTCAAAATTGCAAGAAATAGTTACAGAGATCCTATATATTATAGCTAAGTACAGTGTCGTATGTTAAGAATTAACTGAGGAAGGGCACTTAATGTGTGAAAGCTTGTCCAACAGCTCTCCTGACTATTCTGTTAGTTCAATAAAACACACAAAAAAAAATCCATGTCTCTTCTACATTTCCTGGACCATCACATCTACAACACTCCAACCCTATTTAATCTTTTTTTAACATCTGTAAATAGGTCCATATTCTCATATGCATGTGTTAATACCATATTTTTTAAACAGAGGAATGCCATCACCACCACTTCCTTCAATATAAAGGCCTGCTCTATCATATGTATCACATCTGTCCTTCTGCATCTATGTTAGAGTAATGGTGGGGGATTTTTCTACAGTGTAGACCAGCCAAGCAATGCAAGCCAAGATTAGGTGACTGGACAAAAGGTGCTCATTGGGTGCATCTACACATGCAATTAATTCAAAGCAATAAACTCCACAAGAATTTATTGCTTCCAGGCATTACATATGAACATGCGCCGAGGACAACAGCATGTTGAGCTGCCTCAGAGCATTTCCAGCTGGCAGAGGTCATGGGGGGTAAGTCTGCTAGCCTGGGGCTGCTCCAATCCAGCTCAATGTGCTGCAGAGGAACTGTCTGGGGCGTGAGGATGCTCCTTACTGAAGCATCCTTGTGCCCCAAACAGCCATGTCAGCATCTACACTTGCGATGCTGTGGACTAAATAATTCTGAAGCAGAATAGTACTTGTGGGTGCCTGTAGATGTACTGGGAGGGTGCTTTGATATGTTGTAATTACAGCACGTTGGAGCAGGTTCGATTAATCATGTCAGCTGGAGCGTCCTAATTAGCATGCTACAGTAATCTCTGTGTCTCATGTATCAGCATCCCCCCACTTCAAAATGGCGGCAGGGGTGCTTTAACTAAAGCTGAAAGCCCCCACCACCATTTTGAAGCATGGAGACACTGATACACGAGATGCTGTGGGCGCTTTAATTAGAACAGCTCTCGGAGCCACTCTTATTAAAGTGTGCCCACCCCTGCCCTTGGAGGATGTGTAAAAATGCCCTGTATTTACAAGTACTACTGTGCTGTGGAGTTTATTACTTTACTGCAGCCTATTAGCCCTGCATGTGTAGGTACTGAGACATTTACTGCACAGCTAATTAGGCAACTCCACAGTAAATATCTTATGTAGAAGTACCCACAGACTACTACAGAATGCCATGTATAACTTCTGTACACCCAGGTTTTTTCCAGTCAATAAAGTTATTATCTTTTTATATGGTGTGCTTCTAACAAATATGTGAAAATAAGATAGAGTAAATCTTGATTGGCAGTGATTCAGTGAACATAGGAGAAAGCATATTTGTGGACCTTGAAAGAAAAAGTACAATCCATTAGTGTAAATCCAGGCTCAGGAACCAAAGTGTAAAGCTTTGGATAGCCAGATATTTTTGGCAAATGATTTACAAAGCATAAGTAATAGAATAAGATTAAACAATTGCTTGTTCTTTGCAGACATGACCTCACAAATTTTAGTTCCAAAAGTCTACAGCAAGTTTTATAGAATAACGTTTTACAGGGGAAAAAAAACAACTAAAATGCTTACATAAGTGTTCATATCAAGAATTTATTGATTTCATTTAATCATTTCCCTGTATTTTGAAGTCTTAGTAAAAGAGTATTGGCATACGTTATGAGACCCATAAACTAAAACAAACTAGAAAACACTTGCATACATTTTTTACTAAAAAAGTGAAATGCAAAAAGGAAACAAACAGCTTAAATATCTATAGCTATATTTTTATAATCATAGCTGAGCTAGGGGAAGGTACAGTACTTTCAATTTCATTGCTACTTACAGTTCAAATATTCTAAAGTGTGGTTAATGCCACATGGAGGAAACATTTTAAGAAATATGTAGACACTTAGGCCCCATCTATGAGTTACACTTAAGGCAGGGGTTGTCAACCAGGGGTTGTCAACCCAGGGGGTATGCGGCAGTGGCACGGAGAAGTGGGGGCACTTCTGGTTTCACCACCAGTGCCCCACCCTGTTGATCAGCCACCAGGCGACCCCCCCCCGCCCCTGCTCGATGACTGGCTGGGGGACTCCCCACTTCTCGACTGGCCACTGAGGGTACACCAACCAAAAAAGGTTAAAAATCCCTGACTTAAGGCATGATTAACCAGGTAGTCATGCTGTAAATTGTGACCTAGCTACACATTCAAGCAATTAATGGTGTGATAAAACAAGCGACAAAATCTGCACTAACTTTGTAGCTTGTACTAATCACGCCATTAATTGAGTGTGTGGCTAAGTGCTCCCCTGTGTCTGCAAGCCCTATCAACTGAGAGCAGCCACACGGGTGCACCACCTGCTACCAGCTCCGCAGCTGACAAAGTTCTTAGTGGCCGCAGAATTCCCAGCACTGTCCCCACTGTGAGCCCCACAGCTATCAAGGCTCACAGCGGAGGCAGTAGGGGGAATACTGTGAGCCTCATCAGCTGACAAGGCAGAACTCAGGATGGGAACCAGCACAGGGGAAGCCCAGGATCAGGATCCCAGGCTCCTGCATTGGCAACATAAGCGACTGGTAGGGGGGTGCACGGTGGTGCACGCGCCCCCCCAACAGCCGACACTGATACTGTCGGTAGGGCTGGTGCCCCCCTGACAGCGCCACCGCAGCAGCAACTTCTGCGGATGCCCCCACCCCAGATTCAGGAGGCAGCAGTCACTCATGATGGGCAATAAGGCATGATTGGATCTGACACTGGATCCCAAAGTTACTCCTCCTGCCATGCATGTGTGGCATGGTAGAAGGTGTGATTATGTGGATCGCACATCAGATCCTATCACACCTTTATCTGAACAAGTTGAGGGGTCCCCAGAGCCAAATCTGATTCCACCTATTAAGTATCTAAGTGAACTTTAAGTCCTAAGTGCCAGCTGCCAGCCAGGCTCTGAGTGGCAGGATTGTCACTGCTCCATTAATTCATTTCTTTGCTCTTTCTTCTTTCTCTGAAGGAGATGGGTGTATCAAAACACTGAAGGCCCTTTACTGCAGCAAGAAATGCAGCACATGGAAGGACTTGGTACTGACTAAAGGCTGCTCACAGGAGGCCCTCAGGACCTCAGGTAAGGCTGCTGGGGCCAGCCCAGTGCTGCCCCCAGCCTCCCCCATTCTACCTAGGTTAGCCTGCCACACGCCAGAGGGCACATGGCACAGGGGTTCCCTGG
>NW_005843150.1:308538-315713 GCF_000455745.1 Alligator sinensis | reverse complement strand
GGAAACGTGTTAGCAGAACATAAATATTAATGACTTTCCTGCTACTTGGGTCACCAATACCCACGTAACCACAAAGCTGATTTTATAGCTGCAGCTTTATATTGTATCCAGTTACAAAGTGCCATGCATTCAGGGTTAAATTAATTTATGAGGTTTGGCATGCGATAGCTGGGGCACAAATACAGGCACAGCCACAAGTGTAAAGCATTTAATGGCCTAGGCTACGGTCCATGAAGATAACACCTTGACAAGCTCAGCTGAAGAATTGTGGAAAAAGCCTCTTAAAATATTTTAGACTTACAGTGTAGCAAGTACCATTTGCTGTGATTGAATTTATTCAAAAGTAAATAAAGTTTAGTCATAGCTGCAAGATTACTAAATAGGAGTTGAATCACATGTTGTAAAATTGTCTGGATTTTTACAAGCACTTTTTACAGCCTGAGATGAATATCTTTCATTTTAGGATGAAAGATATGGGGGGTTATGTTTTCATAGTGTTACACAGAGAGATAGAAGCAAGAAGCCAGAAGATCATATAAAAAAATCCCCCTGGTCTCAGAAGCAGAACATGGTCCCTGGTGGGAATTTACATGCACAAGGCAGGGAGTGGTGAAGATTTGTAATTTTTTCCCCTAAAATTGTAATGCCATCCACATGGGTACATGTGTTGTTTAATTTAAGCAGTGTGTGTGTGTTGGGGGGGCGCAAAGAGAGTTAATTTTCCACTATTCTGCATGCTTAATCATTGCTCCTTTGATGCAAGTGATACGGTTATTTTGCTTATGTGGCCAAATTTAATAAAACTTTTTTTTTTCCTAGCTAAAAATCTGAACTGAGCTATGGTGGTGGTAACTCGGGTGTAGAAGTGCTGGATAGTGAAGAATTGGAGGCACTGTCAAGAAACTCAAGAAGGGTAGATTTTGTTTTATAAATCTAAATAAGAAATGTACATTTAATTATAACATCTACATGACTAACAAAACAATCAATATCTTTTGATTTTCTTTTTTTACATAGTTTGTTTCATTTTTTAAACTTCATATGTTATCTAGCAAAACTACTGCACATTCTAATAACGTTATATTTATTTTTGCTTTGATCCCAAACTGAACAACAGTGGTAGAGCCCTTACATATTAGTAAAGCATTTTGCTTTCCTTTAACTGGAAAAAAGAAAAATATATACATCTTGTGCTGTGTGACCCATGCACTATTTGCTCCCCACTTTTCAAAATCCTAGATCAATATTTTATTCTTATTCTAAAGTCCAGTTTAAGATTGACTAGGACACACACCAGGATGTTGTATTTCTAAAATGCAGCCCATAGTGGAGAAGACGCTGCCTCTTCTTCCCTCTCTGCTTCCACCCAGGAAGTGGATAACCCTGAATGGGGGGTTTGTTATAGCCATGTTGGTCTAACAGGCAGACAAGGTTCTTTGGGTACATGTGATATCTTTTATTAAACCAACTGGATACTTGGACAAACAGTTCTTTGCAAGTTTTGGGGCACAAATACCCTTCTTCAGCCATAGGGAGTCTGTTGGTGTGTATTTGTGCTCTCCTGGGTAGAATAGAAGCCAATATGCAAAATGCAGGTGTGTGAAAACACAAGTGTGTGGCAGTAAGGATCAGGAGGGATGAGACAATAGGTATGAGACAGGTAGGAAGTGATGACCGGGTGATAGAAGGTACCTGGTAAAGTGTAGAGACGTTAAGCCTGAGTGGCATTTCCCAACAGATGAGAACAGGAGATCTTAATGCTGAGTTTAAACAGAAAACTTCCAGCTTATTATTTTTGCTCCTAGCTATATCTTCTTGCAAGAGCCGATACCCAAAGTTATACTACACTACTGATTTATAAAACAGTCAAGATGAAGCTCCATAATAAGGGGTAGTACTTACACAATGCACCAGAATTGTCAAAAAAAAGTAGGGTACCAAAAGGAGCCAGAGATGATGGGAGTGGCAGGGGGGGGGAAAATCAAGAAGCGGAGCCAGAGATGATGGGAGTGGCAGGGGGTGGGAAAATCAAGAAGTTCTGCATTTTATTGTAGACTACCATAAATCAAGGACTGACAAAAGAAAAAAAACCACACAACACCCAACCAAACCGAAAACACAGCAAAAATGAGGGCAATTTCCCCGCCAGAGTTTACTTCTAAACCTACTTGTCCACAAAATACAGTACTGAGCAGTTACTTTGAGAAGCCCAATAAAGGGCTTTGCGTTAAAGGTTTATCCATCATTGCACTTTAGAGATGATTACACATACAGTTAGTATAAATGCATAATAAGATAAAATTCCTGAGTAGTATCAGATCTCACAAGCTAAACAGATCAGGTCCTGCCAGTACTTGGATATGGGACTATCATGAAGTCTCATATGTATGTGGTACACTTATCTTTGCCATTTGTTTGGTGGCAGTGTTTTGCCACAGCTGCAAAATTTTGGAAGAAATGAAAGCCAAGGTTCTGTCCAGAGGTGTGGTTTTTACTGGGGATAAAGTTGTTGCATGGGGAGGGGGAGGAGAGAGAAGTCAGGGGTATCAGAATAACTCAGTATTGCTATTTTTCTTCCCTTCAGGCATGTGATTTATTGCAACAACAAATCAATATGATGATGTCACTTAGTATAATGAAAAAGTCCAAATCTTTACACCATTCAGAATTCTCCCCAGAAAGAAAAAAAAGATACAGTTAATATATTACACATTCTGACAGACAGGAAGCAAAGCTCAGTTTATTTAATAAACAGTAGGACTTGGGGCAAAAATAGTCCTTTTCAGATTTCCTGACTACACATTCACTACAAGAATATTTTCTAAGACTGTTAAACACAATATACTGAAGATTAATTAAAAACACAAGGAATTACATTCCAGTGTGGAAAAAGTTAGACTTTCTTACTCTAGGTCCAGGAATCGGATGCTGACAAACCAAAAGGATAATCCACAGGTCAAAATCCAAGAACTAAGCCAAGCAGGGTCAGGAAACAGATCCACAGAGAAATCCAAACCTGGAGTCCAGGAACCTCATCTCTGGTTTAGGAGGCTTGTTAAAGTAGACCAGAAGCAGAATAGCTAGATAGCCCAGAGGCTACTGCCACAGGTGGGATGAAATGGGAAGACTGAGCTTCCAGCAGCCAATCAGGAAGTCAACCACTTACCTAACTGGGACAGGGCTTGCCACCCAGAGACCTAAGGCAGGTGCAGCTGCTTAGGCAATTAGCCCAGGTTGGGCTGCCCACTAGACTCTCTAACACCATTCTTACCTAGCTACTTCCCTGATTATTAGACCCATATAGCAAGTTTCTAGAAATGCCCACCTTACTTGAACTTTATTGTTGTGCTTTTAGTTGTGAATCCTGCCCAAGGAAGCAAGCAGAAGAACAGTTGCTGACAACATCACATTAAAATAAAGCAAGCACACTTACACTTACAGAAAGTCCCTCTCTTTGGTTCTAGAATCAGACAGTTATCAATCACTAGCTGCATAACAAATGAGAATAGCTAGAACTAAAAGGAAACAATAATGGGATTCTTAAAAAAGCTGGCAGTAATGCACAGTGCTCAGTAGCTAAACTTGTCTAGGTACCTAAAGTTGGATTTCAGTATCTACCTTCAGGAACACATGCTTGAGAAGTTTGTCCTAAGAACCAGTCAAGATTCCAGTGATCTGAATTCCAGATGGTTTCCAGGCTTAATACCTCAGGCTAACTACAGGCATTGAAGAAGCCCATGGTGGAAGCGCTCTAGCTTTCAAGGACCCACAGTTAGGTCAGGAGGAAACAGAACATGTTAGACATCTGGGGAAGGGGACACTGTTTGGAGCTTGCCTGCGTGGCCTGAGCTCAGCAGTTAACAGGGGGTTCTTGCATGCCTCGCAGCGTGCCCCACAGGGACCTGGGCTGCCAAAGATGCTCAAATGGAGCCGTACGGCTGACCCACCCCTGATTAGCTGGTGGGGACATCACAGCCACCCACCTGGACCTGATGTAGCAGCAGCAGCTCATCCTTGCTATGAGCCATCAGCTGGCCGTCTCACACATTCCCACCCCACGCACCCTGCACCCACCAAGTGTGTGTGTGTCAGATGACTGAGTTCTATGCGTGTGTGTGTTTGTGTGTGTCGTGTACATGTGTGTGTGTATCCTGGATGCCTGCATCCCCCCCTTCGCAATACTGGTGGCCCTGGGCCCATCCCTGTCTGGATCCACAAAGCCCTGGCCGGGTAACTCCTCACCTATGTGGACTGGGAATCCTCCCCAAATGAGTAGGGCTGGAGGGCTTCAAGTACCCCTGCCCTGGTACCAGGCCAAGGGTCTCCAGTGCTGGGCTCCTTTGGCCCTGCATCCCAGGCACTGCTGCCCGCAACCAACACAGTCCCCCTTCCCCTCTCTCTTCCCAAACCCCACCAAGGGCACATATTGGGGTGCAGGGGAATGTGGTACTAGTAAGAGATGTGCGTCATTTTAATCAAATATTGAAGCTTTGAGTGTGTTTATTAAACAAAAACTGGGCAATGTTGCCTGCTCTGGAACTTGGAACCGTCTTCTCAGTTAACATGGAGAGAGTGGGGAAAATCCCTGGCTGCACTACATAGTTATGACATTGAGCGGGGAGGGGACTAGGCTGTTGTGGAGGCTCAACTTAAACATGTCACCTTGGGGCAGATGGGGGAATGTTGCATGTTAAACTGTTGTCCCTCAGTTTAATTAAATGTTGCAAATGCCAAACTTTTTTTGTGTGTAATAAAGAAAAACTGGAACATTGCCTGCTTTGGAATTTAGACCAGAGCCCAGAGGGCAGGAGGTCAGTGAGGAGCATCAATAAATCGGTATCATCAGTCTTCCATGTGGACAATCATTGAGCCGAGAACACACTGAATAGGAAAGTAGGCAATCACAGCCTTCCCAAAAGCATACCCCAACTTGCCAGGGAGTTGCATTAGATGTGTGATTTTCAACCTTTTTTCATTTGCAGAGCTCTAAAAAATTTTAATAGAGGTGCAGACACCTTTGGAAATGTTGAACACAGATGTAGACTCCTTTGAATTGTAAGTGTGGGTATTCACATACTTTTGATAAACATAGTAATCTTTTTTCAGGTCCCTTAGACATAGTCTGAGGACCCCCAGGGGTCCACAGGCCACAGGTTGAAAACCACAGCATTAGACTGTCCCTCATCACATGCAGTACAGTTTCTCCATGGATATTGTTGCCCTGTGGGGTCAGGCCAACACTCAGGGTCTCAATATTGCACTGTTAGACAGGAGGGAATGGTGTACAATTGCACGTATACAAACACACAAATCAATTAGGTGCATACACACACACTACCAACTCAGACACATACACATCCAAGATTACCAGCCTAGGCACATGCATACCTATCACCAATTCAAGCACATACACGCTCTACTGATAATGACATGAAATCATACACAATACACACATACATACACAGGTTAAACACTGACTCAGGTGACAGTGTGTCTGTGTGTTGGTACCTGTGGTACCTATGCTTGGGGTACTTGGTAACTAAAGAGCAAGTGGCAGAGATCAGGGGAAAAGGCATTGGGGACAAGGCAAAAACAGTGGCAGAGATTGGGGAAAAGGCAGTGGAGATAAGACAATAACAGTGGCAGAGAACAAGGGAAAAGGCAGTGGGGATGGGGCAATAGCCGTGGCAGAGATCAGGGGAAAAGGCATTGGGGACAAGGCAAAAACAGTGGCAGAGATTGGGGAAAAGGCAGTGGAGATAAGACAATAACAGTGGCAGAGAACAAGGGAAAAGGCAGTGGGGATGGGGCAATAGCCGTGGCAGAGATCAGGGGAAAAGGCAGTGGGGATGAGGCAATAGCAAAAAAACAGGGGTTTGCAGGCAGAGAGAAGCTCAGGACGGCTGGAGCAACACCACGGGACAGGTGTTGGAGGTGGTGGTGAGCCAGAAGCAGGAGGGGGAGAAGAGGAAGTTAGAGGGGCGAGTAGCAGAGATTGGAGCAGGGCCAAACCATAGTAAAGCAAAACCCAACTTAGGGTTCCAAATAACAGTTTTATTAAATGAACACTGTACCCCCAGTCGGGGTCTTTCTCCAGCAGGTGTTATCCAGAGGGGGGTCACTGGCAGGGCCTCTGTGTTGATAGGCAGTGTGATGTGCAGCAGGTCTGTCCAGGTGAAGATGGCATCTCAAGAAGTCAGTCTTCACTACTCTTTTTTATGGGGCAGACTACCTAAGCTCTCCTATGGGGAGGGCATGTCTAGGCAATGTTGGTCCTGTTCCAGGGGGTTCCAGATGTTCACACTGAGCTTGTGGAGCCTTGGCACAATGGTGGGCTGCCTCATCTTTTGTTTCTTGAATGCTGAGGGTGGTTCCAATGGCTGTTTCTTGGTCCAGGTATTGGTTTTGATGGTGGAGTGATTTAGTAGGGGGTCCTGCTATCATTGTGTTTCACTCATCCATTCACTCTTTTGTTTCAGGCATTCAAGGAAAGCCAGTTTACATGGGATAGGTTACAGAATTGCAACATACTTACACAACAGGGCACGGGAAAAGATGGGAACAAGATGAGAATGGATACTTGACATCACTTTACAGACACAGGCCTAAACCATACAATATTAATATGAAACAATAAAAACCATTGCACAAATGATAGGAAAACAGTAAACATCAATACAAATATAACGGAACACTATTTACAATATATATAAAAGGGGCTTATTACAATAATAGTATATAAGAACTTAGCTTCCCTAGTACTACTTGTAATCACTTATAAGGGATAGAGAGGGCAGAGAAAAATTCAGAAATGGTTGGGGAAGGGGAGGGAATGTATTTTTAAATAAAAAAAAGAAAAACTGGGGATTTTGCTACAGTATCTGCCTTAAGACATTTAGCCAGCACAACATGTGGTACCAACTTCAAAGTGCATAGAACCACTGCACTTGAAATGGTATACTCTCCAGCAGATTACTGTGCTCCTCTCTGGTCCAGAAGTCATTACACTAAAAAGCTCAGCACTGTATGCAGTCCTCAGACTTACAACGCAATGGGTTCCTAACAACAGACATTAGACTGGACATTAGGAAGAACTTCTTCACAGTTCAAGTGGCCAAAGTCTGGAACGGGCTCCCAAGGGAGGTGGTGCTCTCCCCTACCCTGAGGGTCTTCAA
>NW_005843150.1:307447-308508 GCF_000455745.1 Alligator sinensis | reverse complement strand
GAACCCAGCCCTCTTTCCTGCCTATGCAGGGGGTCGGACTTGATGATCTATTGAGGTCCCTTCTGACCCTAGCATCTATGAATCTATGAACAGCATCTTAAGTCAAAATGTTGTAACTCAGAACCAATTTTCCCACAGGAACAATGTTATAAATGTGGGATTGGTTCCTTTACCAAGCTGGACACAGCTGCCTTCAGCTGGTAAGTGATTTTGGGGAGGGCGGGGGGGTCAGATTAACGCCCCTGCAGTGAGGGAGGGATTCGGGCTGGGGCTAGGACAGGGACTGGTGCCAGGACTGCCCAGCTGGGGCAGGGTGGCATGGAGAGGAGGGGGGTGACTCCCGCCACTGCAGGCTGCTGATCTGGGAGCTGCTTGTCTGGCAGCTCATCTGGCAGCTCTCACCGCTGCTGCTGCCGGCAGTCCGGGAGGGCATGAGGGAGGGCAGGTGCCCCCGAATCTGTGCAGGGTGGGTGGGGCCAAGGCTGTATTCTGGGTGGGTGGCAGAAAATGCTGGGGGCAGGAGCTATGCCCTCCTGCCACTCACCCAGCCAGGGCTGGGTGGAACTGCTGTGCTGCCTATGGACAAGTGGCATACAGCCGCCAGAGCCACCCCAACCTCCCCATGCCTCCTGGACAAGCTGTGACTTCGTCCTGCCCTGCCCCAGCTGGGTGAGTGGCAGTGGCAGCAGTGACAGGGCATGGAGAGGGGAATGTGCTCCCAGATCGAGGTGGGTCAGGAGGCAGAGCAGGGGCTATGGGGAGGCTGCAATCACCCTAAAATTCAACATAGTTCCTGCTGCCCGCCAGGAGCACAACCCAGTGCAGCCCTGACCTAATGCCCTGCTGCCACTCACCCAGCCGGGGAGGGAGCAGGGCCAGGAGGCGGGGAAGGCCAAGGTGGCTCAGGCCAGTGAGTGCCACTTGTCCGGAGGCAGTGGCAGGAGGGCATAGCCCCTGCTCCCAGCTCCTTCCATCGCTGGCCCAGAGTACAGCCCCAGCCCCACCTGCCCCACACAGATCCGGGGACACATGCCCCCCCATGCCTTCCTGGACTGGCGGGG
>NW_005843150.1:278656-307384 GCF_000455745.1 Alligator sinensis | reverse complement strand
CCCAATTCCCCCCTGGCTGGGGGGGCATTGATCGGCCCCACCACAACAGACTTACCAGCTGGAGGCAGCTGTGTCCAGCGCCTTAAAGTCAAAACCCCATCAGAACCTCGAAACACTGTTGTAATTTACAAAGGTCGTAAGTGACATTTGTCATAACTTGAACAGTCGTAAGTCGAGGACTGCCTTCAAGACTGTTTTCAAAGATTCATAACAGGTTGCACAACTTGGACACACAATGATGTATCCCCTGCACTCTAAGGTATTAGACCAAGTGACAAGAAAACAAACCCTAACCATTCCCCTACTGCCAGATTTCTGGGCCTATAGAGAGCCTGATAGGCCATGTACTCTTGCCTTGTGTGTTGTGCTAAATTTAGATTAAGGGTGCGGTAAATGGAAATGAAATAATTGTTCAGAGTAATCTGGTCTGAAATCTATTCCTACAGCATTTTATACCAACGCCAAATGAGTCCCCCATTGGGCATGACCTTGACAGAGAAGCATGGATCAAGCTGTATAGACTAAGATCTGTATATGGATGCTCAGAACAACACTGTATAAGATGAACATCTTGGACAGCTCCCTGTGTGAATGTGGTGTCCAGCAAACAGCACAGCACCTCATCTAAATCTTTTACCTTATGCAATCTTTTACAAATGTCCAGACGGGGTAGATGGAATTCACACACTGAGCGCAGTAGCAGCCTAAGAGGAAGGCAAACCAGGCCACCGCCCAGGGCCCCACACTTTAGGAGGCTCCAACATTTTGCAACAAACTTTTTGGGGGTGAAGTTTTTGCAAGCAAGTGGCTCTATTTGCATTGTAACACTCAACTAATTATCTAATTCCCCCAAAGAATATTAAAAAGATCCATTATACATAGATCATCAAAATTAAGCCTCTAAGGGGTCCAAAATGACTCTCTTGCCCAGGACCCCAACAATCCTAAGGCCACTACTGCTGAGTGATTATGCTAGACAGAGGCATAGCTGGCCAGAGGGAACAAGATAGTGTGGGGGGAGGGGGTTGAAAACAGGGGGGTTGCTGCCTTGGGGCACTGAGAGCCCAGGGCCAGGGCCTGCCTGCTGCTCAGACAAACTCTGGCCTTGGCTAGACTGCTGCACCACAAGGGGAGGTAAGTGGGGTGCCTCAGTGCCCCATGGGATGTCAGTGGGATGTGACCTACTGTGAGTCACAACAGGAAATAGTACAGATGTTTATTAAGGCACTGTAACCTACAGTGCTGAAGTCTGATACCACATCCAGCCAGGGTCACCAGTTTTACAGTGGTCTGTGTGGCCAGATCAACTGTTTGGTTACAGCTGCAGAGCACTTCCTGTGTTCTTAGCATGCAATAAGTGTAACTTCTATACCTGGCCTCCATCAACAATGGTTTCCCCAAGAAGAGCAGGAAAGAAAGACCCAATATAGATGGTGTGTGCACACCAGCTTCTTTCAAACATCAGAAACCATGTGCCCCTGGCTTCCAGAAACACCATGCATGAGACAGAGACAAATCCAAAAAAATATTGGCAAGGTGGTCTGCCTCAGAACCAGACCTATTTTGGCCTTTTCTTGAAGATTAAGCCTTAAGTTATCATATAATGCTATTATACTTTAAAAACAGAAATCAGTATTTTAAGAATTTAAGCCAAAGCCCTTTAAATCAACTCTTTCCATTGACTTCAGGGACATCACCACCACTGTATGTGCATCTATGGCAGTTCTTTACAGTGGAAAAGTTAACAATGAAACAAAAAATACTGATGGCCAGAGAGGGTAAAAGGCAAAGATATTCTTTGTGCCATCTTCCTCACTAAAACTTGCAGAATTAGCTATTATTAAGATACAAGGAACACATTTTTCAGCTTGTTCTCCTCAGAGACTTTTGTCTATTCTTGGAGAAGCGGAAGGAACAGTACTGTCACAACAAGCAATAAGTAATACAAGAGCTAAAAAAGAACCGTGGGTGACTTCATTTGGAATTTACGTACACATTATAAAAGCAAGTTTATAAAAAGCATTTGGTCCCCCTTCCTTCGATGACCTGCAAGACTAGTTTTGAAAGGTGCACATTATAGGCAGATATAGCAAAATGTCGCTTTTATAATCAAATATTTGAAATTCAGGAAACTGGTATATCATTGAAGACATCCAAGAAAAATCCACACTACAGGCTAGTAATATAATTAAAATTCTGTTGCAAAAGGGAGTTTAAACTACCCCACAATCCGTACGTTCACAAAAATTGCCATGCGTCCTTTTCTAAAAGAAACAGAACACTGAAGAACAGCTGAGGATTCAAGAACACATTCTTTCTAATTTACCTTTAAGAAAATTTATTCAGGAGCATTGTTGGAAATAAAGAAATCCCAGGCAGCAAATCCAGCAGATATATGTCTTCTCTCTTTTTTTTTTTTTTGGAATAGAGTAGTTTAGATCTGTAACAGTCAAAAAAATTAACACAATATTTTCAAAGCTCAGGCTTCCCAAAATTTAGAGCAAATATGTTACTTGCATTGGCCAGATGTATGTAGTATAGAAGCTATGCAAACACTTCCTTTCCAAGTACAGAAGATTATGCTGAGCCTTTTTTGCTAAATGGATCAAACCTAAATGTGTAACATCATCACTGAGCTGTCTTTGAGGTGTTTTACCCAGAGCAAGTATCAGCATTGTCTTCAGTTCTGACATGTATTTGTAACAAGCTATAATTATTTACCTCACCCACTGTACAAGCAACTTCTCTTGCAAATACTATACCATAGGGTATATGATCACTTCACAGTGGCAAAGGAATCTCTCAGTGGTTTGAAAACTAATAATGTAATAAAATGACAATACTAAAAGCAAAGCAACCACAAAATAGAATGCAGCCAAGCAAAGCATCCCATGTCTGCCATGAAAGAAATGGAAGTCTAAGCAGGGAAAGTTTGTATTTAAATTAATAAAAAAACACAACTCATTTTAATGTGTGCCTAGGAAATTTGACCTCAGAGACCATATCAGCTACTTTAAATCCAATGTGAAGGCTACATAATTTAGTTTGAGCAACAGGTTCACAACCAGCACAGAAATTGCATTAAGTAACTAAACAGAAATAAAACCTTATTTTGTGAAAAGGCATGCTAGATGATCCTTTTACTAAAAAGATCTATGGACAATGAACAATGTAAATGCAATACAAGAATTATGAAGAAAATAAGTTGGTTTTATTCAAATAATATCATCTTTTCTTTCCAATCAAGTCTGTAATGGCAGTTTGATATGCAGACTAAAGGTAAGTCAACACCACTAACAACATATGATCTTAATCTGACTTGCACAGGAAACAATAGCAGTAAAGACCTAGTCCTGTGAGCTTTATCATGTGCTAGTAAAAACCCTCAAGGGTTGCTGAGTCTGCACTCTAACTGTTAGTACATGCTGAAGCATGTGTTGCCACTATGGGTGGTATCAAGGTGTTGTTAGATGTTACCTTTCAGATTAGAGTGTCCATGTGTTAAATCAGGAAAAGATAAGCTAAATAACGTCCAAGCATCTCAGAGTTGCACCTCTTCAGGCAAAGAATATCTCCAGCTGGTGTTTGGAAGCTTGTATTGCAGTAATGTCAGTATGCTCAATGGGACCAATACAAGCAACGTGCAGTCCTCCAGCATCCCAGGATGCACTGCTCCCAGCCCACTCACATGGACAACCTATTCTCCCAGACTTTACTACTCTGGACTAATGAAGAGCTCAGCTGCTGGGGAGCTGTCAGCTTCAGGGGAACTGGAAGAAAGCCAGGAAGCTGGCAGCTGTGGGGAAGACAGGGAGAGTCACGAGACAGCCAGAAAGCCAGGCAGCCAAGAGACAGACCTGGCAAGCTTCTAACCATGTCCCTGCTTGTCAGTCCTCTAATGGCAAGTCAGAGCTGTGCATATCAGCGAGGGTATTGACCCTTAACATGTGACTGCTCACAGCATGTTCAAAAACTGTAAAATTGCATAACATTCCACAGAGCTAACACGTGTGAATTGTAACGTCTGACAAGACCCTCGCGTGTTCAACTTAACACTTACTAAGTGCAGTTAAAAGGTGAGAAGACTCACTTTCAAGGCTTTGCATGTGTTAAGTGCCCTTATGGTGTTGCAAAGTTGTTCCCTTTCAGGCAAGGGTTATTTCTAAACATACTAACTTTAAAAGGGCACTACATTCCAATAATTTGCAACTGTTGTGAGTGAAGGTGTGACACCACCCTAACTCATTTTAAAGATATCACAATTTCCCATTGCTTTGTAACCGTTGCAAGAGAACCTGTGACAAGGACCTGTGTCTTCACAAATTAGATTGTTACCCAAATTAGATTAAGCTAATGCTTAATGCTAATGCCTAATATGTACATTAGACACATACTACCATTACACCTTTATTTTGCTTTCAAGCATGCTCTGAAAGTAAGCTATATCTGCAATCAAAATCTCAGGCGAAATTCTGTTCCCACTGAAGTTGGGGACATACTTTCCATTAACTTCAGTGGATCCAGGATTTCATACAGTATATTCAGAAGCTTTCAAAGAAATCAACTGGGAGGGGGTCAAACAGCAAATACATTCTGTTTCACTGCCCAACATGACAGACTGAGATTCTGATGTGATCTCACATATTCATATTCAGGTATAAGTAAATAGAGCATACTGAGTTCTGATTTCAGTAGGTTATTATTCTGATAGTGTCATCAATAATGACTATCGTTTGAGCCATTTTTCAGGAGCAAGTCATCAAATACTTCTATTGATTTCCTCATGATTTTCAACAATATTTGATGAATGGTTTTTTACTATGTATGCCTTTTCATGCATTGGACTTCAGACACTTAGTGTACTTTGCACATTTGCTGTTACACAGCTTAACTAGGGGAGGAGATGGCAAAAGCAGCATTGCAGAACTGACAATACCAATTCACACTGCCTTGCATTGGCTTGTCATTGTCTCCCTCTGAGAACAACAGCAATTAGGAGTTGACATACTGGCTCACTGTAAAAGCATTTTATGGTGCTCTGTATAAAGGAGACATTTTATAGTACATACGTTGCTACAAAACTGACAGTCCATGGGAAAAATCTGATCACAGCTGATGTTTCCAACCGCTGCTGATTGATCTCAGATGTGCAGACTGACTATACAGACACCACAGTACCATGAACCATGATATTACCCTAAAAACAGAATGCAATACAAACATTTTGATAAGAGATCCCTTATATAAGAATATAGGAGAACCAGCAAAATGTAAAGTGCTAAGATTTGCAAAAGTACATACAGGATGCAGACAGAAATGCAGCTCCCTGCAGTAACTTGTGGCACTTTGCAGGAAGCACTATGAGTTACAGCAATTGCCTGAGCCCAACAGACATTCGCTGTTGGGTCCTGGGGGTTCAGGGACTGAGCTGTAATTTACAGTGGCTGCGAGTGTGCACCTGCTCTCCCTTAGCCCCCTTCCAGCCCCCACATTGTCTTCAGAATGGGAAGGGGGAAGAGAGTAGAGGGAGATTGATCTGGCAGTTGGCCAGCTGGGGCTAGAGGGTGAGGCAGGTGGACTGGAGCCTCCCCTATGTCAGCTCTAATCCACCTGCCCCACCCTTGAGTCTCAGCCGGGCAATCCCCAGACCAATCTCTCTCTGCTCTCTTCCCCCCTCTCATTCTGAAGACACTGCTGGGAGCACGGCAGCCCTGATCTCAGAGCATGCAGACACAAGTTAATGAGGATAATCTACTTTGAAGCACCTTCATCTGAACTCTCATATAATGAGGGTTCAGATTGGAATGGGCCCTTTTACAGTGCTCTGCAGCTGTGGACTTCTGTAAGGGCATGGCTGTAGACCACTTTCAGTGGCTGATCACACAACAAAACGTCATTTGTGTCAGCATCCATAGAGTAGTCATTGAAATACTTGCAGCCACCATTACAGAAATTGGCAGTAACTGTACTGAAACCAGTACATTGCACAACAAAGGCAGAAAGAAGAATTTTGGCCAAGGAGAACACAGCAAATTCACTCTCTTACGAAAATAGCCACTCTCTATAACTTTAAAAGTCAATCCCCTTGGCAGGCAATGACAGTATGCTGAGCAAACAAGTAAGATAACTTTAATAGCCAGGGAGAGAAGATAAATTTTTAAAGTATTATCCAAAAGATGGTCCATGAAATCTAAAGTATCTGCTTTGAAAAAATGATGACCTACATGGACCCTTTTGTAGTTTACGCTTATGGCAAAGGGAATTCAGGTATCTCAAACAATGGATAGTAAATATTATAATACTTTCACTTAATTCAGTGGTAGGTTCTCTCCTGGAATACTGTGCTCAGCTCTGGTTGTTGTCATGCTTATCCGTTTCCTCCCTTTGATGCTTCGAAGGCATCTCCTCCAAGGAATGAGTACCAAACCCATCTGAATCTTCAACACAGCTATGCAAGTCCTTGTAGATAGATGCATTTTCCATCAGGTAGGTCAGAAGCTCTGGCTTCACTTTCTCTTTAACCCATTCTTCCCCTCCTGTACAAGTAGTCAATGGAAACAGAAGTATGCAACATTATCACAATATGGACCCAGTTAGCACAAAAATATTACGATAAAACCCATAGTCCAGTACACAGGAGGCCCTGAAAAAGGGACAGGGAAGGAAATCTGGCATAGGAAGCAAGCTGAATTGGAGCGGGTATCCAGCTATGATAGCATCCAACATCTACTGATCTGTCATGATTCCAGGCCATGCTGACTGCAAATAGGCCAAGTGGTTAATCAAAGGGATGAGGATAGGGAAGCTACTATAGGTATCTCTCAACTGCACCATCCAAGGTTCTGTCTTCCAAGGTGCTGTCAGATGAGTGCTAGGAAGCTGGTGAATGAGTGGAGAAATGCATCTTCTTATAGAACTGCAGTTGCTTCCTGTGAGGTTCCAAGGCCTGTCAAATGAATGCAGGAGTAGGAGGAGGAATGAGCTAAAAACCAAGAGGTCTGAGGGGGTATATCCGATGACCAAGACTGTCCTTTCCAAAAAACCTCTAGACTTCCACAATTCCAGAAAACCTCTAGACTTCTACAGATTAAGTGGACCAACATTCCAAGGTGCAACCAGACAAAGTGAACCAGCTTCTAGGCGGTGCCAAAGAGACTAGATCTGGAGCTCGCCCTGGGCCAAAAGCCATGTTAAGAGGTTCAAAGAACTCTTGGATTGGCAAGTGTATTGTTTCTAAAGGCGCCGTGAAGACACCCAGCACTATAACAGAAGCAATACCTAGCTCAGATGGTAGTGGTACCAAAGAGCAAGATGGAGTCAGTACCTGCAATTCTAATTTGCCTGCATGGGAGAAACAAGGCTCAAAGATCTA
The DNA here is from genome assembly GCF_000455745.1 of Alligator sinensis. NCBI lineage: Eukaryota > Metazoa > Chordata > Crocodylia > Alligatoridae > Alligator > Alligator sinensis. The sequence continues at coordinate 300,012 of NW_005843150.1, read as the reverse complement.
AGTGAAGTGGAGGGCAGCACTGGCTCCTGGGGGGTACTGGTTTATCAGGGACATGCCAAAGAGTTCCTAGCATGTTTAATCCAAGATTTTCTTTTTTGTCAGGTTGAGAGCAACAAATGAAGCTAGATGATGGTACCAAAACACTGGTAATGGAGCTACTAGGAACTTAAATCTTATCATTCCAGGGCCAGAAAGTCTTAGAATATGTACAGTGGGTCTCTAGAGTGATCTGCATCAGGAGCTAGTCTTGGAAATCTGACTGGTAGAAGATCCCTGTGAAAGCAAGGAAGCGTACAGTGTGAACAAAGGATGCATAGTAGGGCAGTGTGAAACAGCACCATTTTGTTGCGACTTCTGTTTCACCGCTTTGAAGGAACAGTGTTTCATTTCATCATTTCATTTTATTTCAAAGCACTGTTCCGTTTCGTTTTGTCAAAACTGTTTTGCTGTTTCGACATATTTCACTGTTACACACACAGGCATTTTCATGCTTCCCCATTATAGCCTATAACTTTGTCATTTCTTTCCTGATTCAGATTAAAATTGCAGAGCTGGTAGCCCCTTCTGAGGGCATGAAGCCTACCAAGTTTCAATGAGATAGGTGAAGGAATTTCTGGGATACTGCACCTCAAGTTACTGACAAGTAAAACTTGTGCAACTTGCTGACAGCAGCAGCCTCCTGTCATCCCGCATGCAGATCTGGGGGCCCACACCCCTGGGAGGGCTGTGCCAGACTCCTCCTGGCGGTGTGGGCCCCAGGATTTGCACTTGGGATGACAGGAGGTTGCCACTGCTGCCTGGGACTGGTGCTGGGCACAGCCTGCACACAGTGCCAGGAAGACAGGTGCTGCTGCTGGTCCCAGGTAGCAGCGGCAGCTTCCTGTCCTCCTGCATGCAGATCAGGGGACCCACACCTCTAGGAGGGCTGCGGGGCTGTGCCAGACTCCTCCCAGGGGTGCATGCCCCCGGATCTGCTTGGGATGACAGAAGGCTGCCGCTGCCACCTGGGACCGGTGCTGGGAAGAATGGTGCTGCTGCTGGCCACAGGCAGCAGCAGCAGCCTCCTGTCAGCCCACATGCAGATCTGGGGGCCTGCACCACTGATAGGAGTCTGGCAGAGCTGGGAGGACAGGTTGATCTCTGTGGGGCTGGAGCAGCCACTCAGAGCACAGTCCTGGCTCTCCCAGTCTTCCACTGCTGGGCTGCGCTCCAAGTGGCTCCAACAGCCCCATGGAGCTGAGCCCAGTGGTGGGAAACAGCAGGAAAGTGAGTGGCAGAGCTGCTTGGAGCGCAGCCCTGGCCAGTGACTCTCCCCTGCCTCCTGCCCCAAGTGTCACAGACCAGCTGGGCACTGTGAGTGTATCAATTCTATTGCAGGCCAACTGGGAGCTGCGAGGATATCAGCCACTGGGCTGTTTGGTTCAGTTTCGGATCGAGGAGGCAAAGTTGGGAATGAAGCAAAGGCAAATTTATTATAGTTTACACACACAACAGTTAACAGAAAGATGCATGTGATAAGCAGATAATGCAGTATTTAAGAGCTAATAGTAAATAATAAAAACAGATAATAACAACAGATAGATTAATTCTGTTGCAGGCCAACTGGGCACTGTGAGGGTATCAGCTGCTGGGCTGTTCAAAACAACAGATAGACAGACATGGGTTGGCAACTTATCAATAGTACCTCAATGCCAGGTGCGCGCCAAGTGATTCCAGTGAAGTCAGGCATCCCCAATTGACGCTGTCGGAGGGATTACAAGGGAAGATCCTGGTAATCCCTCTGGTTGGAGGCAGAGAGAAGCCCTGGCTTTCCCCCGCCTCCTACCACCGGGCTGAGCTCTGTGGGGCTGGCAGAGCCAGTTGAAGTGCAGCTCTGGTTCTCCCCTGCCTCCCACCACTGGGCTGCACTCTGAGCAGCTCCACCAACTCCGCCTAGTAGCGCAAGGTGGCAGGAGAGCCAGTGGTGGAGCCACTCAGAGCTCAGCCCTAGGCAGTCACTCTCCCCTCCTTCCTGCCACCACACAGAGCTTAGCCTGGCAGCGAGAGGCAGAGTGCAGCCCTGGCTCTCCCCCACCACCCGCCACCAGGCTGCTTTGAAACTCGAAATGTTTTGAAACTTTCAAACTTTTCAAGTGCCCTCATTTCATTTTGAAGCTGTTTTGAAGCCTTTTGTTTCATTTTGATTTCACTGTTTCAAGCTTGAAATGCATCGAAACAGCTTGAAAATGAAACACTCACTGAAATTTCACACAGCCCTAATGCACAGCACCAAGCCAAGTATTAAGTCCTGGGATCAGAGGCAGATCCCAAGGACTTACTCAGGAAACTAAGTCTGGTTTTATATGGGGTGCCTATTGCAACCCACATCCCAGACCTCCTGTGCCATGTGCAGATTCAGGCCAAGCTGTGGTAGTGTGGGGAGCATGTGTCCCATGCTGGCCCTGGAGGTCGCAAGCACAGTGAGCCCCAGGGCTGGCATGTGCTGCATGCACTGTAGGGGCTGGACTAGCTGCGCAGGCTGCACATGGCACAGGGCACAGGCACAGGGTGCCTATTGAACCAGCCCTGCTCACTGCATACAGCATGTGCTGGCCCCGGGGCTTGTTGTGAGTGTAGCCCTTGTAGCTGGCCCAGGGTACGCAGCTACAAGGGCTGGATAAAATGCAGGCTGGATGTACAAGGGCTGGTGTGCAGGCTGGATCCAATGCTGCATGCGGGGGTTTTGGGCTATGGGCTACATGCTGTTTCCTGAACCAACCTCCTGTGCTGCCAGCAGTCTGTGTGCTGCATGCAGGGAGTGGGGCCAGGTCCAGTGCAGGAGGTCAAACAGATGATACAACTCCACGGGCCAGATTCAGCCCGTGGTCCGCATGCTTGACACCCCTGTTCTAAGTAATATAGGCACTTGGAATACCCATGGCAGACTGGCATGTTGTGACAAAATGGGCACACTTTAAATCCTAGTAAGCCATACTTAACATTCCTAATCTTTTCTTTTAAATTAATAAAAAGAAAGGTGAGAGAACTGGAAAAATGAAAAAGGACAAAGGATACAATACCCTCAGAATGGGAGCACCACAGGTGTGGATAAAATTAGAGGAGTTAGGTACCAAGACAAAACCTGAGCTGCCTCTCAGTAAATAGGAGTGAGAATAACTTTAAGGCAAAGGGAAGAACATGCACAGAAAAAAAAGGGAAATATAAGTCTTTTTGAAAGAAGGGCTTCAGTGGATTCCTAAGCTACAAGAGCACAAGCCAACGAACACTCCATCTCAAGCCAAAGTGGCTCAAGGGAACAAAGGAACAGGAAGCATGCAAAGCATGAGGGGAGTGGGGCTATGGTATGCCCTATGGATACCTGTAAGGGAAAATATCTCCAAGCTCAAGTGGCTGTGCATGTGCATAAAGAAAAATCATTCAAAAGAAAACAAATACATCAACGACTAGCATTATTTTTTTGGGCCCCATGGCTTAGCTATCAGTGCAGCTTGGGGCCTCATAAGATGATGAAAACAGAATTTTAACCACAGTGAAAAACAGAGATTTACTTTCACAACAATGGTAAAAATGAATAAAATGTGCTCATTTCTTATTACAAATGTGCCCTGACATTCTGTAGCAGTGTGAATCATGGTTACAATGAAAAATCCCTAACCAGTGGGAAAGCAAAGAGTCTGCAGTGGACTCTTTGCTACTTTTCATGCTATTTTCACTACATTTGATGTAACCAGCCAGCCAACCAAATCTAGGTAGATGCAAAAAGTACTACAAGATCCAACTGATAAAAGAGGTTTTTTAAAGTTTTAATACATTTAACATTTTCTTCTGTTTGTTTCAGGTTCTTGTGGCTCCCTCTTCATGACACATGAAGTGTTGTTTCTGACTGCAAGCTGGCAAGTTACAATAGCTGCTGACAGAGGTGTTCTTAGATGCCCAGAATAAACCCAGCCCAATAGATGCTGGAAAACAACTTCCAAAATAGCAATATTGACAGAACACTCCATCTAGTCAATCCCCTTAGCAGGCAGTGACAGTATGCTGAGCAAACAAGTAGTCCCATTGATTACCGAAGAAGACCCACCAGACAGTCTTGTTGCATCTTACTGCCTGATATCTTATCACTAGGAGCAGGAAGGAACATTCTCATTAGACAGTTTTCACTCTTTTTAGGGTGTAGCTTAACTCAGAGCTACTCTCAGCTGAAGCTAATGTGTGGGGGCCAGGCAACTGCAGCTGGTATTTGAACACAAAGAGACCAATTAACTGGGAAGAAGCTTCTGAAGCAAGGGCAAGCTTCTTTCTAAACTAAGCAGTTCAAGAGCCGATATAAATGAGTAGATTACCCCATCTATGAGTGACAGACAGATGGTGCACGTGGGCAGCCAAGTAAATGTCATACGTACAGGTTGGTGCATATACTCTGTCTTTAATAAATACGTCATGCTGGCTAGAATGGCCTCAGTACTCTATAAACAATCCGAGTTGAGTCATATGTGCATTTTTTGGGCAAACTTGCAGGGATAACGATGTAGACACAGTGGTGCAGGGAATGGCTATAAAGTCTGCAACCCTGAAAAATGTGGGAAATCTTCTAGCAGGAAGCTTGTAGCATATACAGAAAAATTCACAGTAGCTCAACTAAAGAGAATATTGTGTATGCAGATTTCTAATACGCCCACACCAGAGATATGCCAGTAAGTTTAATCAAAAAACTTTTCTGCCTGCCTGCATGACTGTGATACCTAAAGCTGCTAGGATCATTTATAGACAAACGTAGGAGGAAGTCTTTTTTGTAATCCACATTTCTTAGATTCCCACCAGAAGCCTAGGCTTGCCATACACAGGAAGTCATTGCTACTACTCCCAAGCATTCAAGGCCAATTAGCCATGAAAAAGGGCTTTTAGAGGTTTTCCAAATTAATGTTTCAATAATGCTGGCAGCACTGATGCTCTAGCAAATAAATTAGCTACTGGTTATTTATTTCCAGGAAACCAGAATTTTGTCCTAGTTTCCTTTCAGAGCCACGTGGAGGATCACAGCTGTTCTCCCCATGTGCATGGAAGTCCTGTGACATGTGTTGTTACAGGATTTATGTCACCCACCAGTGACTACAACAGCTGCCTCCAGGGTGGGACATAGCAGCTGCTTTAAGCTGCATACTGAGCAGCTTAGGAGAAAAAAATATGATTGCCTCACCTTGTCAAAACTGTAGTTTTTTTATAATTAATGCAATTTCCTGTTTCAGCCAAACTAAACACATAATCATGAGGTCTAAGAGCCCCAATCAGACCAAGACCTCACTGTGCACAGCACTGTACAAACACCAAGTAAAAGCCTGGTCTCTGTTGGCACTGTATTTATGACCCAGATACCTTGTTCCAGGTGGACCCCAAACCCTCAGACTGACCACAACCTTCCCATCCGATAATAGGCAAATTTTACTGATACACAGTGATAGCAGATAAGAAAAATGCAAACAATTCTACATATCTACCAGTCCCAGGGTTCACAGAGACAAGGTACATCTGGCCAGTATGCGAGCTTCATGCTGAGGTTCCACGAGCTGCTCTAATTAAAGTGCCCAGAGCATTGCATGTATCAGCATCCCTGTGCTGAAAAATGGCGGCAGGGGCGCTTTAACTAAAGCTTGTTCAATGTTGAATGAGCTTTAGTTAAAGCACCCCACTGCTATTTTTCAGTGTGGGAATGCTGATACATGTGATGCTGCAGTCTGCTGGAGAACAGTAATTACCAAGCTGCATCAGACTCAATTAATCAAGTCTACTTCAAGGTGCTATAATTACTGCATGTCACAGCACCCTTGATGCACCTGTATAGGGCACCCGATGTGAGCAGGTGCAATGTCTAACAAAGTCATGGCTTCAACCTAAGATTCTCAAAATTTCCTGTTCTCTGTCTCTGTCCTAATCAGCACCTCATAAATTTGACTTTATTGACTAATATGGTAATGCCAGTCACAAACATTCAAAAGTCATGAGACCACTTGCAAAAAAACCCCATGAGATTCACTTAAAATGTATGAATTCCAAAACTCATTTCTTTTTACTTTTAAAGCCCTCAGGGTTCACATTTTCTGTCTTCACTGTGTAACCAGGCATGCTAGGGACTTTTTATAAAAGTCCACATTCTCATGTAATTCCGTGAGGCCAGCAGTTGAAGTTTTACCACCACCAAATATTGTGAGACCTCTGATAAAAGCCACAAGAGCTCATAACACTACTAGAATTTCTGCCTCGTGTTCCTCTAATTTCCTAAAACAGCTAAGTCCTTCAAGATCTTGAGCAAAAATATATATCAACTTTAGCAAGGTAATCCCGATACCTCAGCTCTGCACAGACTTGCTCATCTGTTGGTTTATAGATGCTTTTGCACTATGTCTTAATTGAACATCCAGTTCAAGACATCTACACAGTCATTAGTGACTCATACTGTCAATGCTGGACTACAAACTCTCTGATTCAAACCAAGACTTGCTCTTCATCCATCCCTTTTGATATTGAGTGCTATTACAAATTTCCCACGTTCACTTCATTTTCCAATATGCTACTTCTCCCTGTAGCTCTGGTAAGCCATCAGTCTATTTTCATCTGTGAGCCTAGCTTCAGTAGCCAAGCTTCAGTAAGGCCCCTGCAAATTTCACCTAACACCCTTGATTCTTTAGCAATCTCCATTCTTTTCAAACACAGGATCCTCTTGAATTTTTCCTAACAACATTCACAATTTCTGCTCTTCCCTACTTGGAAAAACAATCAGTTAAACCTTACTTTCATTTTCTAATTACTACTTTATCATCAGCCTTGGCTTTCTCTGAAAGGACATTAACATTGAGTATGAGATGAAACTATTACAAGACTTTCACAACACATACTTTAAAGCAAGCTACCAGTATTGATTATAATAATAATACACGGTACCTACATAGAATTTTATTTTATTTTATTCTACATAGAATAAACTCAGAGCAACTAATCCTCACAAACCCCAAGCTAATTTATTTCAACCCTGTTTTGGAGATAAGGAAACTGAAATAGAGGTCTTCAGTGACTTTGCCAATGTTGCAAAGTGCATCTGTAGCTGAAGAGAGATTAAACCTCAGGTGGATTCTGGCTTCCTTCCCCAAATCCTTAAATGCTCCTTTACTGAATCTGAATTAATATTCACAAATATATCATAGCACTAAATGTTCCAAAGCCCTTAGTTAGGTCAACAAGAGTGTTATTGTTTTTATTTGACAGGTTAATTCAATTTAGTAGTACAACTGAACAGTCTGAAAAATTAAAATCCTTTGATAGCTATCAATCTTTGTTAGGATAACTTAAAGATTTCTTTTAATTATTCAGGTTAAAGTAAACCATTGACTGTTTTGTCGTTATGGCCCATTTTAATGCTAAACTTTAGTTTTTGAAATGTAATTTAACCCCGCAACAGCTCCTGAGCCCATTATGTATGGTAAAACATAAGCAGTCCAGGAGATACTATGGAGGTTACTCCCAGAAAGAGTTAATTTTCTATTCTGATTCCTCCCAGACATTTTTGTAACTAGTGACTCAGAGTTATTACCCATGTTTTGCTTTCTCCTTTTGCTGCAGGAGGTGACCTTTATGCATGTGAGCACATGCAACCCACCTGTTTGTTGTGAGGCTCTTTACTCTGTGATTTCTGATGCACCAGAATCTTGTTCAAAAATGCATTCTGTATATTTCTTTTACCAAGCTGCAATTGAGTCTGCTTCAAGACCGGTGTCAGGAGTTATCTCAGCGATTGGTGGAAGGGTAAAAGGTAAATGCTGAAATGTAAATATCATGATCTTTGCTCCAGACAGATTTAATTTTGAATATCAACATGGTACAACAAATTACTAACAGGTAATGTTACAGAGCAAGAACTATTCACAGAAAACATTTGGCAACTAACTTTGAATAATGAGACCAATCAATAAAATCACCGCCTCTTGAGATATTTTTGTGAACAGAAAGCTGCAAAAAATTATCATTGATTTAAATTATTCATCATGAATTATTCACCCACTTTTTAATCACCATTCATTTTTTAACAATGAATTCAAGAAAAAAAACCTGAATGTGTAAAAATTAAAAGTGATTGCTGTCAATCTTTACCCAGTGCTAGAGAAAAGACTGGAAACAAAAACAAATTCCAACTTAAATTTTATGTTTGCTTATTAGTTTTGGACAGCCAAACAAATTTTGGCCATATATTGACCTGTCCTGAATTATTCTTCTTTCTTATTCATGAACCTTTTCATTTTGCTATTTTAAATATTTAATGATATATAAAGATTTCATAATTGTGAATGGGGATTAATAGCAGTCTTTGATTTCTAGTGAAAAACCAAGTCAGAAAGCTACAATTTTGTTTCCTTTGATGAGAATGTGGGTTTTGACCTTGATTTGACTAGGACAGTGATTCTCAAAAAGGTTGCCAAGGTACACTGGGGTGCCTTGAGATCTTTTCGAGGGTGTCATGGGGTGCGACACAATGTTAGCACTGTTAGGTTCACAAACAAGATCCACAAGATAAACTCAGAAATTTCAAATAGGAATCCACAGTTGTGGTCTTTCTGGGTTCTTTGCAATAGAAAAACTGCTCTATTATAATTTTCCTGTAGGCAATAAACAGAGTGAAAACTAAGAGCTGGCATTTTCTAAGGGGTGTCTCAAGCCTAAAGAGGATGAGAACTGCTGGACTAGGACTTGAATAGGAACCTAAAATAGTACTTTTAAGTCTGCTTCTTACTCAGCAATCAACGAGTTTTATCAGTTTTATTTTAAAATGGCATACTCTGTAAAATCAACTTAAGAGGATGATATGGCATAACAGAAATAACCATATAAGAAAACTTATATTCTTATTAGTCTTTCAAATTAATAAGTAAAGAAACAGGTTTATCATTACTAGACCTACTACATGAATGATCCATTTACGGAATAGGAGTCCATTATGCTCCAATTCTATATTTTATAAAGTCAAATCTCCTTTAAGTGAACACTTGAAAAAGAACTAAACCTGATGGAGTAAACTCAAAGGGCGCATCTATATGTGACGCTACGCTGCAGTAGTGATGTGCTACATAGCAAGCAGCTCCTGGGGGCAGGGAGCATTCTCCCAGTCCCCACTCCACGATCATGGAGCCAAGGCCAGGAGAATCATGGAGCCAGGGCCAGGAGCATCCTGTTGCCAGGGCAGTGGGACATTGTCCTGGCCCGGGTTCTGACACTGGAGCCTGCCCGAGCAGCAGGCAGCTCTCGGGGGCAGGGAGCAATCTCCCACCCCCTGCTGCATGGCTGACTGGGAACAAATTTTCTCCTGGTCAGCTGTCTACACATGTCTTATTGCATAGTAACTGCTCAGCAGGTAGCAAATTAACTGCCAAGTAGAGCAAATTACTGTGCAGTAAGGGTCTTCACATGTAGATGATGATGCTTACTGTTCAGTAATTTGCTCTACTACACAGTAAAACGTCTCATGTAGATGCACCCAATAAATAAAAAAATGTTTAAGAACACAGTGGCTAACATATGTTACATTCCTTGGATGGGCAAGACAAGCTTTAATCGTAACATATACCACTGGTCAAGGTAAAGTCCAGATGGGTAGGCTTTACTCATGCATGTTAAAACTGTACACCTCATTTCTGGTAAAGACAAAACTCTCAGAAAGCCCAATAAAATCAATCTCTACCCAGCCCAATGCAGTGGTAGGTAACAATTTGGCCCCTAAAACTTTACAATTTTGAGACAAGACAAAGAACCACTATTTACAATCAGTAAAAACTCTAGGAAGAATATACTAGTCTATTCATTCTATTTTACGACTACTGGAATAATAGATGAATGTGCAAGTTCAAGAAGTCTGGAGCTCTCTGAAACTGCAAAATCTGTCAGTGCTCTACTTTCTCCTACCCACTTGCCCTCACCTTCTGTGTCATGGTAGCACAGAGAGCAACTGTGATACATACACAGATAGGAATCAGATAAGAATGGAGATTTCTTACCAGACAGACAGCAAAAATTTCCAGGCAGAATATACTGGTCAATCAACCTCATTCCACCATTATGAAACAAATAAAGAGGAGTCAGAAATAGAAAGCAGGGGGGAAAATGTTATTCCAAGATTTATTCCAAAAGTTTTGGCCCTCAAAATGGACTTTGTCACTATCCATATTAGAATCTGCTATAACATTTACTAAGCACTAACAAAAGTACAGTGAAAATTTATATCAATTGTGGCATTTTCATTAATAATCTCTCTCCCTCTCTCTCTCTCTTGCACATACACAGACAAACACACTCTTCAAGAAAGATCTGGGCTTAAAGTTTAAAGACTCTTAACCCTGATTGTCAATGTTAATAGGCTTTTTAATTTTTTACATTCTACTGACTGCTTATCATTATTATGAGATATCGCTGTCTGCTCTTTATTATTAATGCTCCCTCTTATTGACATTATTGATACACAGGTCAGCCTTTCAACTGGGTCACAGAAACTGTTCTTTAAATGGGTCTGAGAATCTTTGCTGCAGCAAATGAATTGTAGAACAATTTATTTTATTGTTCATAGACCACTGCAAGGTCAGCAAATCTGGAACTCCCTGTAATTGCAAAATCATTCAGTGCCCTACTTTCTCCCACCCACCTGCCCTTAACTGCTCTGCCATGCTAACTCAGGGGGCCAGGAATGTTATGTACACAGATGGGAAGCACAAGAGAATGGAGGCTTCTTAGAGAAAGAGGTCAGCTGGAACATGTTACAGCAAGGACTGAGAATAAAAGAAGAGATAACCCAGTTTCTCCCAAGAAGCTTAAAATATTATATTATTATTATTATTATTATTATATAACTCAGCACAAATTAACTTATGCCCTATATCATATGGTACTGAATCATAAATAGTAAACAGTACACTAGCATTCCAACTTCTGCCTCAGGTAGGATAGGATCCTCATGAACTGGAAACTACAGAGAGAGGTACTTAGCCATGTTAGTCTGAAGTCAAACAGAAGGCAGGGCAAGGCGGCCCCTTATGGCTAAGACAGAAATTACACATAAACCAAGATAAGTGATTGGAAACCAGTTCAAATCTTTAACACAACAGAAGTTCAGTGCACATAAACCACTTTCAAAATGCCCAAAATCAGTTTAAGATAAACCTGGATGGATGTTGTATCAGACTTAACTGATTTAGGTTAAATTGGTTTATTAAACTTCTGTTCAAAATCCCCTCCACATCCAACTTAACTTGCAGTCCCCCAGCATCCCACAATGCTTTGAACCTGCCCCATAATCCCTTACCCCCTGCTAGCCTTGGCCCAACCTGTCTATTCCAGCCCAGCAGGGAGGTGTGCTCTAGTGTCCCTTGGCTTCTGGCCTGGGCCACTGCAGTCATATGGCTGCATTTCTAGAATCAAAAGTGAATATCTATTCACTTGCTTATCAGTTTAATCTATGCATCTTAGACAAACCTGCAAAGATCACATTGATTCAGCCTTGGGCTTTTTGACTGTTTGTACTTAGCCTTAGAGACTAACTAGTTGAGAGAAAAATGAGCTTTTGCAGGCAACTACCTACTTCATCAGGTTTTGGCACTACTCTCTCCACTGTCCCTGGTGATCATGCAGCTTTTGCAGGAATCTTACAGGGAACATGTCTCCCACCAGATGTTACCATACCTTAGATTACATGATAACAAAAATACATAAATAACTACAACCAACTCCAATGGATATTATGCCAGGGTTCATTTAAAATGTTTCACACCGCTTCATGGGAAAAAGGACAGCTTTCATGCCTCAAAACTACTAGCCTCTCTTTATACAAAAGAACAATGAAGAAGACCTCATGACCTCTAGCAAAAGGAGAAATGCAATGTTCATGTTCTAGGTATTATGAAAGTTTCTTTAAGTATATACTCGAATGAGGAATCCCACTTTTTGCTTCATCCATAATGCACAATCATCTTGCTTCATTCATTCTCTTCATGAACATGCAAACAGTTTCGGATAAAATATAAACTCCTATGAACCTGTAGCCAAAGTTTGAACTAGTCTAAACTAAACACTGGGGATTCAAAGAACTCCTTCCACTCTTTTTCAATGTTGCATAGGTCTCCTTAATTGCTGGTGACAGCTGATCTGGTAATAGCCATTTATAGATAAGGAAAATAGGTCATGCTTGAAACCATGTTCATTATCTGCACATTTAAATATGGTTTTCCAGCTAGTATAGACATAGGTTAATAGCTTCAAAATATGTTAACTAGTTAAGGGTGACCAAGGGAGAGAGATGCAAATAGTTTAGTCTCCCAATTTAAATTGTTTATTAAATTATGTTTTGATACTAAGATAAAACATAATATATTTCAGTTTGTGATAGGCCACCAGGGCCATCCCGGGGGGGCAGCGAATCAGGGCAACCGCCCCAGGTCCCATGCTTTGGGGGTGCCCACAGAGCTAGGCAGAGAGGCTGTGGCTGGTGGGTTGGGTGGCCCTCTGCTTGTTCCAGCCGTAAGTTCCAGCCACCACCCATCCCACTGCGTCCATTGTGCCGGGGCTTTCACTTCCCAGCGTAAGTGTGCCATGGGAGGGGGAGGGGGCAGGCTGCTTTGCCCTGGGCCCCATGCCCCTCTGGGACTGTCTCTGCAGGCCACAATATGAGATGAATGTAAGTGTGGGTAGTGACTCTTCATAAGATTTATAGACATTAGTAATAAAATGTCTTATCGAGCAATGGATCCAGTAGAACTCGTCCTCATGGTGCTATATATTTTTTACTGCGGGGGTTTTCAACCCTTTTTAATAAGTGTACCCACAGTGGCCCCCTTTTTAGTAAGTGTACCCCAGCAGGAGAGGGGGAATGGCAAGCAGCCAGATGCCGAGGGGGGGGGTGGCAAGCAGTCAGATGCCGAACGGGGGCAGAGCAGCAGCAGCACAGTGTCTGTGCAGCCCTGCTCTCACCCTGCCCCAGCCCCGCTTCAGTGAGGCAGCGGCATGGGGTGGTAGCACTCCACCCCCCCCCGCCCCTGCGTACCCCCTGGGACCTTTAAAAGTACCCGCAAGGGTACGCGTACCCCTGGCTGACTACCCCTGTTCTACTGTGCCCCAGATCTGTGCAGGGGGTGGAGACAGCTGCTGTTGCAGGCTGGACTCTGTACCCCACTGCCCCAAAAGCCGCATGATGCCATGTGCCTAATGCTGCCAGGTGGGCAGGAAACAGACACACACACACGCTTGCAGAAGCAGACACACATGCACACACATACACGCACATGCACACAGATGCAGACACACACGCAGACACACACACCCCCCCAGCAGGTAAGTGTGTGTTGGGGGAAGGAGCAGGGCAGGGGAGAGGGAAGGGGCTGGGGACGGGCCTGATTGAGAAGTGGGGGGGTCAGTGTGTCTCTGTGCTTGCTCCCAGGAGCAGGGCTGGGGTGGGGGAGTGAGGGTGTGGTGTCCCTCTGTGGGCTGCACACACACTGCCTGCCCAGCCGGACAGTGGGGTGGGGGGCTTGCATGTGGAGGCCACCACTGCCACCCACCACCCTGCACCACCACTGTGCCTCACGTCGCTTTCCCACAGGCGGTCACAGGTACAGCTCCACGGGCTGCTGACAGGCCTTGCACCTGGTCAATCATGCACTACCCATCAACAGCCCTCATGTATGACTGGCCCTCATGTATGACCTCATGTATGACTGGCTATGGGAAAGCAATGCTGGGCACGGCAGCAGCGCAAGGTGGTGGGTGGTGGTGGTGGCCACCACGTGCACGCCCCACCATCCAGCCAGCCAGGTTGCACATGTGCAGTCCACTGAGGGGCACCACTGCCCTTGCCTCCCTGGCCCTGCTCCTGGGAGTGAGCACAGAAAGGGAGCTGAGGTGGGGGACGGGAGGCACTGTGGTATGCTATGTGGGGCCGGTGGCGCCCAGTGGGTCCTTCCCCCTGCCCCTCCCCAGGGTAAGAAGTAAAGTATGGGAACGCACTGGGGGAAATGCCACTGCTGCACCTCGGGGCATGCTCCATCTCCACTCACCTGCCTGCCTGTGCATACCCCCTACTGCCTTTCTAAATACCCCTAGGGGTATATGTACCCCCAGCTGACAACCCCTTGACTAAAACAAAGGACTATCAAAAGAAACAAGGGTAAAGACCAAGCCTACCCTCTAGGTCTGGGCTGCAGGTGATTTGGGTCACAGCTCCACTGGGAGCAAAAAGTTGCAAGCGTCAACCTGGCCCAAAACTGGCAGGATTAGAAACTCCCAGGTTCCAACCCTGTCTACACTGCCAGGTCTAAATCCTGGCCAGCAAACCCAAGGAACCATACGCTTTCCCTTGAGAATTAACCCCATAAAACCTCAAAGGAGAAAAGGGGGAAGAAAAGGAGGAGAGGAGTTACTAGACACTGGGATAATTCTCTCTCTCTCTCTTTCTCCCTCTCTCTCCTCTACCTGAGCTTCTTTTTGCTCTCTGCAGTACTTCTCCCTTGGAGGCGATGTCATTCTTCAGCAGCTGCTAGTAGCTTCTCCTCCCCCAAACCAGCCTAGGTCCCCTTACATCCCTTTGCATGACATCACCCAGGGAGCACCACACTCAAGTTCCTCTCCCCACCAATAGGCCTGAAGAATCCTTTGCTTCCCCTGGCCAATGAGGCCAGAGGGTTTTACATATTTTTCTCCAGATACAGGCCCCAGCTTGCCATGTGCTGAGCACACGGCCAAGACACAGGGGCCATCTTGCCCACATAAAAAAGAACACACACGAAAAAGCACAATGTACAACCCAAGTGTGCGGGTGTTACACTTACGTTTAACTACATATACATAATAATATTGCATGATTATTATTATCATCACAAATACCACCATTGCCACCAGCACACATTTATTGGGACATCCAAATGTCCCTCTGTGGATTGAGCTCCCATTGTGCTAGGAGCTGTTCAAAGACAAAAAAAGACATTCCTAGGCCTGTTTTTCATAGAAGAGAAGTCCACGCCACCCCTCATGCCATCTAGAGAGCTTTTTAATCAATAGGCCATTATCCACACACTAAGTTGCAAGCTACCCAAATAGCTCCTCTTCTTTAACTTTCATGACTGCAGAGAAGAAACTCCCATATGAGATCAGAAAAGTTTTAAATGTTTCACCTTTACTATGGATTCATTAGTAACTATGTTTTAAAAATAAATGACCCTTCTAACTCATTCTTCTTAGAACTTGGCAAGCTTCCTTTTCTCCCTTCCTTAATTTTGGGTTCTCTGACAAGCAGTTATTGACCTGCTGCTAAAGAGTCCATCTCTCACAACTCATGATGTGTGTATCAAAATGTTTCACTAGGATTTTTTTCTTTTGGATGAAAGGTCAGAAAGCTTTTTCATGCTATTCTCCCCATGGCCCTTCAGTTCAGATTGGTTATCAGACAGCCATGTTTAAACTGGACACTATTGGGAAGAATGAGAAACATATTTATTTTTCTCAATAAAATAAAAAGGTAGCACATTCTGGGTGAAAGCCTATTTGTGGGACTGCATGTTACTGTTAGTTCTGGCTTACAACCCTTCATTTGGTTGAGAGAGGGAGAGTTTAACTTGAAAAGACAAAAGTGAAACAAATATAATAACAAAGTCAAAAGGTCTTTAATTTTGAAGATTATACTACACAAGTCAAAAGAAACAAAAGGTTAAAACCTAAGTGTAACATTATGAAATTACCTAAATAAAGCATTTTTTTACTGACAGATACTATTTTTTTTTAGCTATCATTTTGTGGCCATTTTTCAGATTTTGACTTGTCATCCCATTTTGGACAAGAAAATCTCTAAAATCACAAAAATCTCATACAAGGAGAAAAAACATCTCTCAGGGCTAGTCACAGTTGCCTGTGTCCTTTGTATGGCAATTCTCTACTATAGTGAATAGCCATATACGTGCACTTTATAAGTGTTACTCCACTTTTAGAAAAATATTTACAATGGTATCTTTCTGTGAGAGGAGGTCTCATACAGAGTTTTCTGACTCAAATTAATTTATAGATTTTATACCTCGTCCTGGTTAAAAACCAAGTGGGCAGTAACATACATATTAGGTGTCCTCCTGCCATTCTACCATGCCCAAAATTGCCAGAAATTTGTTTGAACAGAAACAATTTGTTCAAATTGTTTGAACAGAAAGCAACCTTGTGAGGGGTAGGTGGGTTTGTGGGTGTGCAAATGAGCAATTTCTCTGCTGTTTCTTTAAAAGTAAAGCCATGAGACAAGGAAGAAGATGTTCATGCTTCATAAACAGGCAGAGTTTTTCTGTCTCCCAGAGAAACAAGAGTTCTAGAAATAGACAGGTCAAACAAACAATACAAAAATCTTTGCGAGGATATGAAATGCAGTTTGGATTGCCAAATGCATCACGTTCATGAGTTGCTTGTTGTTGGTGAGATAACCTTGGCATTCTCACCACCAAACAAGACAAAAAAACAGCCAAAACAGGTTTCTTCTGACCTACAAGTGAAACATCAACTAATATTATGTAGATATATTTCTTGATACTTGCCTCAGAAAGGATAGCTGTCATCCAAGAAGCACATGGCACTACTACAGAACCATGAAAGACTTCAAATGCAGTTCACTTCCCAGCTTTCCCAAGTGCCACTGACAGTACATATCTTCCCACAAGAACCGCAATGCATTCATCAACTTCCCGGCCTGGTCAAACCTTCCTACAAAACTAATACAAGTGCAACCCTTCAGCAGCCAGTATCAATCTAAGAATGGCCAGAGGTTGGCCAGATTTTTTCAAATACACTTTACATTTCTCTGCTGGCAGAAGGAGCATCAGACTGGAATAGGGTAAGAAAGCCAAACTGCTGCTTTCACTGCATCTGTTATAACACAAAAACATTTTAGAAACTGTCAAGAGTAAATCCCAGGAAAATTCATCATTTGTAAAATAGGCATGTTTTAGTTTCACCATCTAAACTTCTGTATTTTTAGTGGCAAGAGAAAGGGCTGTAGCTCCAGAAATGGAAGCCAAAGAACAGTGCTGCTTTATCCTGGAAATTGTTTGCATTGTACCAAATGCTGACCTAATCCATGGGTGGCTTAATTTTTCCGGATCTGCTAACCCAGCTCTAGTTGGCAGAGGTTTATTCTAAATGTATGAAGCATTCTGCTTCCACAAAAGAAAGACCGCAGAGGCCTATTAGCAAATTGACTGTAGACAGTCATATAATAAAGGCTCCCACATTCAGATTTCTTTAATTACTTCCTAATAATTCCCTAATAATTGAATTCTCAAAAAACCCAAGCAACTACAAGTTAGGTGGGGAAAACATCTTACACACCACATTGATGCTGGTTTTGTTCACCACTTGTGAAACCTGGATGAATTTAGCTAATGTAAAATAAAAGTTTCACACCTGAAAAATCTTGTTTCCAAATGCTCAGGAATAATTAAGGAAATATTTTACTTGGATTCTGAACAATGGGCATTTAATCTTCAAGCAAAATCCACTGGAGCCCTCTCCTGTGTTGCACTCTGCTGTTACTCCAGACACTGGATCTCCCCCAAGCCACATATCTCAATCAGCGCCTGCTCGTGGGACTGCAGCAGACATATGTTCTCTTAGAACATCTTGTACAGCTTCCTTGCTGACACATCTTTCTACAACAAGAGAGTGCCGGCAACAAAAGGAACATGCAGGTTTATCTGTGTTATACTGCTAGCTCTTTTACTCCTCTGCTACTGCTGTCCATTGTCACCCTAATGTATTGCCAAGGGGAACAAATGTGCTCATCAAGCTGCAAGCTAACACACAACTGTGGGCTGGCACCAGAAAAACATTGTTCCAGGTGTCTGTTCTTCCCTCCTTCTCATCATGTGGTCACTTGCTCCTTTCTTCTAGATGCTGCTAACAATGAGATTCAAAATGGCAGCTAAAGTCATTTCAGTGCAAACACCCTCCTGAGAATCTGTTCACTCTCACATTTGCAATGCTGGATGAACACTTGCTCCCCTGCATGCTTGTGAATAAAAGGACCCATGAATCGCAATCACAGAATCATAGAAAATTAGGGTTGGAAGGAACCTCAAGAGGACATCTAGTCCAACCCCCTGCTCAAAGCAGGAACATCCCCAACTACTAGACCATCCCAGCTAAAGCTTTGTCTGGCTGTGTCTTAAAAGCCTCCAAGGATGGAGATTCCACAACTTCTCTCAGTAACCTGTTCCAGTGCACTACTACCCTCCTAGTGAGAAAGTTTTTTTCCTAATATCTAACCTAAACGTCCCTTGCTGCATCTTTAGACCATTGCTTCTTGTTCTGTCATCTGCCACCACTGAGAACAATTTAGCTCCATCCTCTTTGGAACCACCCATCAGGCTAAGGCTAAAGCTTAACCCTGAAGGCTTCTATTAAATCCCCTCTCAGTCTTGTATTCTCTAGACTAAATAAGCCCAGTTCCCTCGGCTTCTCCTCAGAAATCATGTGCCTCAGCACCATAACCACCTTTGTTGCCCCCTGGTGAACTCTCTCCAATTTGTTCACATCCTTTCAGTAGTGGGGGGTCCAAAACTGGACACAGTACTCCAGATGTGGTCTCACCAGTGCTGAATAGTGGGAAATAATCACTTCCCCCAATCTGCTGGCAATGCTCCAGTTAATGAAGCCTAGTATGTCTTTAGCCTTCTTCACAACAAGGGCACACTATTGGCTCATATTGAGCTTATTGTCCAGGTCCTTCTCAGCAGAGCTGCTACTTAGTCAGTCCCCAGCCTGTACCAGTGCATGTGACTGTTCTGTCCTAAGTGCAGAACTGCACTTCTCCTTATTGAACTTCATGAGATTTCTTTTGGTCCCATCCTGCAAATTCTCTAGATCTCTTTGAATTTTAGCCCTACCCTCCAGCATGTCTACTACTTCCCCCAGCTTTGTGTCATCTGCAAACTTCCTGAGGGTGCACTCCATCCAATCTTTTTGTTAAGATTTTTGCTAGGGAGTTTGCTTGGAAACTCTCTCTCACATTCCTTCACTGTAAGCTTGCCGAGAGACAAGAAGTTTGCAGGGGAAAGGGAACCCTTCAGGAGTGAGAAATAGCAAACAGGCCAGTTACAGAGGAGTTTGCTCAGGAAGGTCTGCTTGGAAAAGGGGCAGCAGATTAAAAGACCCAGAGAGACGGCTGGAGGACATCGCAGTCCCAGAGCCACTGCCCCTTCCATCTCATGCTCTGCTTGCACCTGTGCGTTGTCTGTGCAGGCAGGACTGCACACCGTCAAGGCTTCCACCCAAGTGCTGATTTGGTGCTGTACAGACTGCAGCTTGCAGGTTTCTTCCGGTGTCAGCCAGGTGGGGGAGTGCCTGCAATGTGAGCAGTGCCTTTTGGTGATGTCCCTTAGGGAGAAGGCAAGAGAGCTACAGGTAGCAAGGCTCCAAAATATGCTCTGCCATGCGGACTTCATCGATTCCATGCTAAAGGAAACCTCTAGGACTGTGGAAAAAAAACTGCCAGAGGTGGTTCTAGAAAAGGAAGAAGACATGGACTTCCACGAAGGTGCTGGTATGAGTTAAATGAATGGACAAACCATCCGAATGTGCAGAAAGAATAGAAAATATGGAAGGCGACCAGCTTGGCTTAACAGGGAAGCTTTCACATCCCTTGTGAGCTGCAACTCCAGTTGTGTTTTGGCTTTCTGGATTTCATCCCTGCATGCCCAAGCAATACTTTTATACTCCTTCCTATTAATTTGTCCAAGTTTTCACTTCTTGTAAGCTCCCTTTTCATGATTTAGTTTACTGAAGAGTTCCCTGCTAGGCTAAGCTGGTCAAGCCACATGCTTGCTAGTCTTCCTGGGCATCAGGGTGGTTTGTTCCTGTGCCCTCAGTGAGATGTCTTTAAATAAAACCAGCTGTCCTGGACTCCCTTCTACCTCAGACTGGGATTCTGCCCATCAGTTCCCTGAATGAATCAAAGTCTGCTTTTCTGAAGTCCAGGGTCCTTACTCTGCTGCTCTCTTTCCTTACTTTCCTCAGGATCCTGAACTCAATCATCTCATAATTGCTGCTGCCCAGGTTGCCATCCACTTCTATATTCGACACCAATTCTTCCCTGTTTGTGAGCAGCAGGTCAAGAAGTGTGTGGCCCCCAGCTAGCCTCTCCAACACTTGTTCCCAACCAACACTTCCCAAAAATATCCTGGATTTCCTGCACACTGCTGTACTTCCCTCCCAGCAGATGTCAATGTGATTAAGTCCCCATGATAACCAGGGCCTGTGACCGGAAAACTTCTACTAGCAATGAAATGGAGTATGGGCTTTGTGCATACAACAATGCCACTTTATTCAATCCTGTTTTCTAGTACATTTGTGCAAACTGACCAGACTGAAGAGAAGCCACATTTGCCTGTGATGATTTTCAAACAGAACATAAGGCAAAAAGCCGAAGTTGTTATGAGCCATCCCTTTAATCCCTATATATGTGTTTATTTTCTTGGCAGTTAGAATAATTAGAAATTACATACTTGGCTGATCTTCTAGGACTAAATCAGAAAAATGATTTGTATTGTTAGAGAATTTTAGGAAAAAATATGGTGGAAGAACCTAAATCATTATATGAAATAATACTATGCAAAAGGTGCTAGCTATCTTAAGAAACTGTAGTACTTTCATCCAGTAGAGATTTATTTTCATCCAGCAGAGATTTAAAAAAAACACTCTACAATAGTGTTTCCATGTTAGTGTGCACAGCTCACTAGAGTGACCAGAATTTAAAGATACATGAAATGTGCTAAAAAATAAAAATTAAGCACAGCGTAAAATTCATAGATTCATAAATTGCAAGTCTGGAAGGGACCTTGGAAGATCATCGGGTTCAGCCAGGCAGGAAAGACAAATGGGGTCAGGTGACCCTAGTGAGGTGACTGTCCAGTTTCCTCTTGAAGATTTCCAGGGTAGGTGATTGCACCACCTCTGGAGGGAACTTATTCCACAGTCTGGACACCCTAGCTATGAAGAAGCTTTTCCTAATATTGAGCCTAAGATGGTCTTCCAGGAGTTTATGGCCATTACTCCTGGTTTTCCCTGAGGGTGCCCTAGTGAACTGTTGTTCACCGAGCCCTTGATGTATGCCCATTGTGCCCGCCAGGCCTCAAACATCTTGTTCCAAGCGTCTTTGCTATGGGCGTACACAGATATCCGCCTCGGCGTCGCAGGTGGCCCCTCAAGGAGGTGTTTCATAGAATCATAGAAGTAGGGTCGGAAGGGACATTGTAGATCTTCAAGTCTGACCCCCTGCCTGGGCAGGAGAGAAACTGGGCTCAAGTGACCCCAGC
>NW_005843150.1:276136-277782 GCF_000455745.1 Alligator sinensis | reverse complement strand
TCTAGGGCTACTGCCTTGCTGCAGGCCCTTGTCACCCTGCGCTGGATGATGAATTCCAGCAAGTGATGATCGCTATCACCCAGGTGGTCAAGGACCTGGAGCCCCTTACCAGATCATCGCCTGTGGCCAGGACCAGGTCCAACAGGGCATTTCCTCTGGTGGGACTGTGCACCTCCTGGGTTAAGTGGAAGTCCTGTATCTCAGCCAGGAACCTCCTAGAACGGTCCAACCTGGCTGACTGCTCCTCCCAGCAGATGTCTGGGTAATTTAGATCACCCATGACAACTACATTCCTTGCCTTAAGTGCCTCTGCAAGCTGGCCCGAGAATTCCCAGTCCAGCTCCTCCCCTTGGTTGGGGGGTCTGTAGTAGACCCCCACCGTTAAATCCCTCTCCCCATGACCCCTTTGTATCTTGACCCAGAGCACCTCAGCTTGCCCCTCCTCTGACCCCATTTTGCTGGCAGAAGATGTGTATTGCTCTTTGACATAGAGCGCCACACGCCCCCCCTTTCCTTCCTTCTTTATCCCGCCTGTAGAGCCTATAGCCCCTAATGCTAACTGCCCAGTCATGGGATGAATCCCACCACGTTTCTGTAAGCCCCACTCATGATGCAGTCCTCCCCTATCTTGCCTGCCACGACTTTGAATCTTACTACAGTGGGGGGAGCTTCGGTACTGCCACGACTCCCTCGGGGGCCACTTACTTCTCCAGTGGTCTTCTGCGAGGCTCCACCTCCCCTCTACCTCGCCCTATACCCAGCCTGGCAGGCCACTGTTGGTCCTGCAGCCACTCCCTCGCACGATGGATGTCTACTGTTCTCCTGGCTTTCAGGCCTCTGGTGCTCTCGGCTGACGTCTCCCAATCCTGAGGTTCACCTCTCCCTGGTTCACCTCTCGTCCCTCTATACTCAACCCCTCCAGACGCATGGGAAACACAAAAATGCTTTACAAAAAGAAAAACCTCCACCAGCACCGCATGTTCCTACCTCTCCTTAGGTGTCTCTCGGTACTCACACTCAGCCCCTAGGGCCCACTCCTATCCTCCCAGCACCCTTTTCCCCTTAAATGCTATTTAAGGTTCCTCCCGTGGTCATGAGACCTCAGGGTTATCCCTGATCTCTCTCGCCTTTGCCCCCTTGGCTCCTAGTAATGTAGCCCTCTCTCTGGGCCTTCTCAGTACCGTTGCCCTCTCTCTGGGCCCTCTTGGTCACGTTGCCCTCTCTCTGGGCCTTCTTGGTAATGCCCCTCTGCCTAAGGCGTAACTTCAGTTTACCCAAATCCCTCCACTGTCCTACCTGGTTGGAGACTGGAGGGCAGATCAGTGGCTCCTCCTTCTACACAGTGGCTGCTGGGCTCAGGGTCTCTCCAGCCTTGGCCTTTCTGGCCCCCCCTTCTCCGCACCAGAGATCCGGCCCCGAGCGTGGGTTTACCTTCACCACCAACGGCAGCTCCGCCTTCACCGCGTAAGGCATCAGATCCTCCTCTGGTGGGAACCACCGTCTCCTGTCCTGCTCACTCCACTCCTAGCCTTCTGTGTACCCCTCCGTTTGGGGCTTCTCCCAGCATCCGTCCCCCCATCTCTTTGTGGGCTGTCCTCTTTATCCGTGCCAGCCGGTAATTGCCGCTGACGTCACTGGCCGGCTGC
>NW_005843150.1:250322-275747 GCF_000455745.1 Alligator sinensis | reverse complement strand
GCCCACCCCCCCAAGGGGCGTCGGGGGGTGGTCCCCATTCGCCACTGGCTGCTACCGACACTACCAGCAGCATCTGCAGGTGGTCACCAACTGCTGGTTGGCACTCACCACTGCCTCCCCACCACCAACACCGCTAGAGCTGCCTGTGGGAGCTCCCCACTCGCCACTGCTATGCCCCTGCTGCTGACACCGCTGCCGCCACCTGCGGGTGGTTGCCATGCCCCCCCAGCCTCTGGGGGCATGTGGCATTAATGCCCAAAAGTTTGCTAAGAAGAATTTTTCCAACTACTTGAGTTGGTCTAATAAAAGGTATTGGATTTACCCAAAGAACCTTGTCTGCCTATGTCCTTAGATCAACATGGCTACAACCTACACCCCTGTATAATCATGACACTGTCACACAACAAGAGTGTGACTGTCTAGCCCAGCTAACATCAGCATGTAGGACAATAACAAGAACTGACTACAGCAGCTTTAGGCAGGCCCTGCAGTCCCATGCAGTTATCTGGATACTGTTGGGTGGGTGCCAACTGTTGATACTCCTGGATCATGGTATATACATGAGGGCCACCCAGACCTTCAATGCATATGCCTGGGGAATTTTTGCAGGAGTGGAGGTTGCCCAGACCTTCCATTGTCCCTCTAGGCCACTGAGATAGCATCCAAGACCATACTGAGTCCAGATGTTTGGTGCCTCTGTGCCTGCCTGGCCTCGAACATCTTGTCCTGGGAGGCTTTGGTCCAGATAGACGATGGTGTCCACCTTGCCCCAGGTGGCCCATCAAGTAGATGTTTGTTCCCGATGTGGTCCTCCCCTATCTTGCCTGCCACGACTTTGAATCTTACTACAGTGGGGGGAGCTTCGGTACTGCCACGACTCCCTCGGGGGCCACTTACTTCTCCAGTGGTCTTCTGCGAGGCTCCACCTCCCCTCTACCTCGCCCTATACCCAGCCTGGCAGGCCACTGTTGGTCCTGCAGCCACTCCCTCGCACGATGGATGTCTACTGTTCTCCTGGCTTTCAGGCCTCTGGTGCTCTCGGCTGACGTCTCCCAATCCTGAGGTTCACCTCTCCCTGGTTCACCTCTCGTCCCTCTATACTCAACCCCTCCAGACGCATGGGAAACACAAAAATGCTTTACAAAAAGAAAAACCTCCACCAGCACCGCATGTTCCTACCTCTCCTTAGGTGTCTCTCGGTACTCACACTCAGCCCCTAGGGCCCACTCCTATCCTCCCAGCACCCTTTTCCCCTTAAATGCTATTTAAGGTTCCTCCCGTGGTCATGAGACCTCAGGGTTATCCCTGATCTCTCTCGCCTTTGCCCCCTTGGCTCCTAGTAATGTAGCCCTCTCTCTGGGCCTTCTCAGTACCGTTGCCCTCTCTCTGGGCCCTCTTGGTCACGTTGCCCTCTCTCTGGGCCTTCTTGGTAATGCCCCTCTGCCTAAGGCGTAACTTCAGTTTACCCAAATCCCTCCACTGTCCTACCTGGTTGGAGACTGGAGGGCAGATCAGTGGCTCCTCCTTCTACACAGTGGCTGCTGGGCTCAGGGTCTCTCCAGCCTTGGCCTTTCTGGCCCCCCCTTCTCCGCACCAGAGATCCGGCCCCGAGCGTGGGTTTACCTTCACCACCAACGGCAGCTCCGCCTTCACCGCGTAAGGCATCAGATCCTCCTCTGGTGGGAACCACCGTCTCCTGTCCTGCTCACTCCACTCCTAGCCTTCTGTGTACCCCTCCGTTTGGGGCTTCACCACCAACGGCAACTCCGCCTTCACCGCGTAAGGCATCAGATCCTCCTCTGGTGGGAACCACCGTCTCCTGTCCTGCTCACTCCACTCCTAGCCTTCTGTGTACCCCTCCGTTTGGGGCTTCTCCCAGCATCCGTCCCCCCATCTCTTTGTGGGCTGTCCTCTTTATCCGTGCCAGCCGGTAATTGCCGCTGACGTCACTGGCCGGCTGCAACTGTATGAAAGTGCGGCTGATGGCTCGCGCGGATTCCTTCCGGTGCTCCTGCTTTGTCGCAGGTCTCGCAGCAGGTGAGTGCTCTTTTTTTAATTTTGCTTTTTCTGTTCTTCCTCAGACTTCCGGTCCTGGGGTTCCCCCCTTTGCCTTTTGGGTCCCCCCCCGTTTGTCTCTCCCTGCAACACCCATGATGTAGCAGTAAGCCACTATCAAGTCCCCTTTCAGCCTTCTTTTTCAGACTGAAGAGTCCCAGGTCCCTCAGCCTTTCCTCGTATGGCTTGCTGTGCAAGTCTCTGGTCTTACGGGTGGCCCTTCTCTGGACTCTCTTGATCTTTACCATGCCCTTGTTAAAGTGTGGTGCCCAGTACTGGACACAGTACTCCAGCTGAGGTCTCACCAAAGCCGAGTAGAGTGGAAGAATTACTTCCTTACTTTTGCTGGAGATGCATCGATTGATGTATGCCAGGGTATTGTTTGCCCTGTTGGCTACAGTGTTGCACTGCTGGCTCATATTCATACCGTGGTCTATTATTACCCCCAGGTCCCTTTCATTCGTGGTGCTGGTCAGTTTGGTGTTGCCAAGCCTGTAGGTGTGTAGGGGTTTTTTGTCTCCAGATGGAGCACTTTACATTTCTTGACATTGAACTTCATTTGATTCCAATCTGCCCAACTTGCTATCCTGTCCAGGTCCACCTGTATCTGCAGCCTATCTTCTAGAGTGACCACGCTCCCCCATAACTTGGTGTCATCCATGAACCTGGCCAGTGAGCTCTTCACCCCTGCATCCAAATAATTGATAAAGATGTTGAAAAGCACTGGACCAAGCACTGACCCCTGAGGGCCACTATTTGCCAAGATGACAGATCTATTCATTAGAACTCTCTGGGTCCTGCCCCGCAACCAGCTCCCTACCCACCTAACTGTCTCCTGGTTAAGCCCACAGTCCTCCAGTTTTCTCACAAGACCATTGTGGGATACAAGATCAAAGGTCTTTTGGAAGTCAAGGTATACAATGTCAATCTCCTTTCCCTTATCCAGATGATGAGTTACCTAATTGTAAAAGGAGATGAGGTTAGTAAGACAAGACCTGCCTGCGACTAAGCCATGCTGGCTGTCATTCAGAATCCTACCTTCTGCAAGCCTATCACATATAGACCCCTTGATGAATTTTTCTAGGACCTTCCCTGGGATAGAAGTTAGGCTGATTGACCTATAGTTACTCAGGTCCTCCCTCCTCCCTTTCATGAAGACGGGCACAACATTGGCCCTCTTTCAGTCCTCGGAGACCTCTCCAGAGTGCCATGAGTTTTGGAAAAGTTTCGCCAGCAGTCCCACAATGACTTCGGCCAGCTCCTTCAGCACTCTCAGATGAAGTTAATCTGGTCCTGCTGACATACATATGTCTAATTTTTTTTAAATGACCACATACCAGTTCTATGGTAACAGTAGGAAAGCAGTCATACCTACCCTGCTTGTTCTGTACCCACTCTGGCATGATTTTGCCCTTGGCCCAGTGAAAGAACGAAGCAAAGTAGTCATTCAGGAGTTCAGTTTTCTCCCAAGAGCAGATAACCAGCTGTCCTGACTTGTTGAGCAGTGGCCCCACGCTCCCATTTGTTTTACTCTTGTTCCCAATGAACTCTTTATTGAGATTTACTAATGCATTAGCTGCCATGCTATTTTTTACTTCATTTTCTCATGGTGAAAAATAATTCTGACCCTCAAATCAAAAGTGAGGATCCAAATAAAAATGTTTTATAATAAGATACTAGGTCTGACAAACTTGTAAGATTTTATAACTGCACAGACACATTTTCAATTACTTTGGGACTTTGCAGAAGACTGGCTGACAGTACAGGTTAGTTGCTAAAGAAAATGTGAACTAGAAATAAAGTTTTAGTGTATAAACACTTCATAATCTGGCCCTAAGGGAAAAATGTTGCCTTCACTTCCACAACCACAAATGGTCCCCCAGTCTGGTCACAATCTACAAAGGGAAAAGCAGACCTGTGGACACTAAACAATGAAGTGTCTACTTTTACTTTTTTATCTTGATTCCCATGACATGAAGGGAATATTTTAGGACTAGGGTTTTACACAAACTCTGTGCTGGAGTCAGGATTTATCATTAAGCACCTGAGCAATTGGTTTTCATCTCACAAGAGGTCTATCTGCATATTGGCTTTACTAAGCTTAGCATTTTCTGCAAGAGTTAAGTAGGACAGACATAGTCCTAATAGTCGCTCTTCTAGGGGCAGTCTCCTCCATACTTTTTCACCTTCAGGGCTGAAGTTTTTAACAGGGTTAACAATTTCCACTTCCTTGTGTGAAGTGTATTCCCATTTGGATATCCCTCCAGGAGTTGTTAGCCAGTCTGTTGAGGCTAAATCTTCGAAGAACTAGATACCAGTGTTGTTAGCTTAGTAAGTGAAATTATCCAAAACTTTTCCTGCAGGGAAAGCCATCCAGGAATGATGCTGAGTTAACTCACATCCAAGCTTGGAGAGGGTCTACTGTGGTCTGCAGTCCTTCTCAGCTGGATTCTCTCAATCAAGTGCCTGTAATTGTGAAAAGCATCCTCTGCAGGGCTGCTTTGTTTTTAATAGGGTGTTTGTACTTGCACGCTGCTGTATTTCTAACAGTTCCATCTCCTAGACACACAAAAATTTGAAAGGGAGAATTACTATTATTTTCATGCGATTCTAAGACTTTATGTTGCACGATGCTGAATGTCTCATGAAAACTGAGGCGCACCCTCAATTGCCCATGGACTTATATGCAGAATTGTGCCCTAAGTAAGAGCAGTGCTGTGCTCCCTGTGAATACTTGGCAGCCAGTATAAACAATGAGCCTCCCTCCCAACAGACCTCAGCCCACACCACATCTTCTGTTAAAAGTTTTCTGTTAAAACTGTTTTTCTAAAATAGACAATTAAGATATCAATTAAATGGTTTTTTTAAAGTGTCTGCTATCTGGAAAATCTCAATATTTTTTCAAAAAAAATTGGAATTCTCCAGCCAAAAACTTTGCCAGATGAAATACTGTCAGTTTTGATCATCAGGAAGTCTATACTCTTCTACTCTGCAGAAAAAGTTAGAGATTATTTACAACCAGCTCTGATACCAACTACTTTGCTTTCCAGAGTCTGTAAACTGCCAGCTGTATTTTCAAAAGTATAAAAAGTCTGTTGCACTGGAGGTAGAAGTGGGAAAAATGAGGCTCAGTAAGAGCCTAGAAAGAGTCTAGTCTAGACCCACCCCCAGATCCCAGGATCCAGCCAGTGCCTCCGTTCTCCCTGTCACATAGTCTCCCCACATGGCCTTGGGAAAAACTACAAGGAGTCAGCCAGGGCTTCCAGCAAAGACACAGATGCTGAAGCAGTCACTGCAGAGACCTGCAGATATTGAGAACCGCAGGGCATTCAGACCCGACTTTCTTGACCCAGCGCTCTTACATTTTTTTCCCATTGACCACACTCTTCACCTCAGCTTCTCACTCTATCAAACTTTTATACTCTTTTCTCTTTTCCAGTCTTCCTCATCACTTTCCTTCCCCTCCTATAAACTCTTTTCATTTACCTTATAAGAAAACATACCCTCCAAAATCATGGAATTAAACACAATGCTTGCTTCCATTACACTGTTAACAGAGGCTGATAATTGTACCACTTTCCCAACCCTGTACCTGCCTGGTTTATTTAAACTATACCCGTGAGCAACAACCATCTAGGTTTTTTTGTGTTTGTAAAAAGATTATTATAATTGGACCCCAGTCTTTATTTGTCCTTGGCACTACCATAATAAACATGAATAATAATAAGTTATCCATATTTGTTTGCTAACACTAATGTCATTTTCTCCTGCAATGAATGAGCAAACAGATAAATTCAACACAGATAATTTTTTATTTTTGACTGGAAGAAAAAAAAACAGTGGGAAGAATAAAAGTAACTTCTCCCTTAAGAGTGAGAAAACAGTCTTAAGACTCCCTTAAGACAGGCTTTGGGTTCCCCTGTGAGAGCCTTTATTGGACACTAATTGCTGTTTCTGTAGGAGGACTCTTCAGAAACTTAAAGCTGCAGTACACACAAAACAAGGCGTAACAGTTACACAGCTAAATGCTTTAGATTTGACAATTAACCTAAGCATAGGCATTTACAAGATTAACAATTCAAGCATCTAAATTAAGGATACTGATATCAAACTCATGTGCTCACATTTGAAAACTGAATTAGTACCTGCAGAAATAAAAATGAATGACTTTTGACATATAATTGCTAATATAGAAAGGTGCAGAGCTGTGAAGTAACATACGCCTAGCACAACGATTTTTATTCTTTCTGGTTTCTATTACATTCTTTGCCAGCACCCAGACGGAAAGGCCAGTAGCTAGAGCAACTGTTGTCACTGTGTGGCCCCTTTAATCAGCATCTTCAGGGGAGATTTTGGCATTTACATAGTCCAAGGTCCAGGATTCAAATCCACTCTTAAATTCTCACCTCCTTACCTTTACTTTGTAGTCCAGCAGGTTAGTATCTCATTTCTGTCCTTCTGTAATTAGAAGCAAATCCCCTTTAATGTCTTCTGAATCTGTTTCTGTTCTTACTTTTTTCATCCTTTTAATCTCGGCAACTACCTTGGAATTTCTTCATTGCAGAGCTCAAAGCTGTACGCTCTAAAAGCTGCTACTGTGCTTGCACAGTACGTAGGGCAATTGTCTGCTGCATCAATCTTTGTTAATAACATAAAGCAGCTAGCATTGCTTATTATAAATACTCAGCACACAAAGAAAAACCACAGGCCTTAATCACAATCTGGATATTTGTATTAACCACAAATCCTTTTGTGAGATGTCTTCCTTAGCCCAGCTGGATTATTATGCACAACCAAACACTACTATTGAGGCAAACCCAGGCCCTAGACAGAGGGACAGGAGGAGGAGCAGATTATTTAGCTGTAATTCTCTAAAGTAAGCAGCCCTAATGGATACATTTAATTAATACTATTCCAAGGGTAAGTGATGGAGACATTCATGACAAACCATAGCCCCAAATGTGCAGCTGTTTGAATAAGAAATCAGATTTGTTTTCCTAAGAAACATTTGTAGGGTTTGGATTCATAGAAATTAAAGGCAAGTAAGGACTTCTAAAGCTTAAATTTCTTATATCACAGGCTATCAAGGGTATGGCTACACAAAGCAGTACAGTGGTATGAAAAGATAGCTGACCTAGCTCTGAAACCAGAAATAGTATAGACACGTCAGCCTGGCACTACACACTGAGAAAAAGAGCTTGTTAGCTCATGCAGAGAGTTTCAGAGCTCCACTGCTTCCCAGACCCAAGCTGCACAACACACACTGTACTGTACACACATACCAGCTTGTTTGAACCAGCCTGCATATCTCTAGGAGCACTTTTACACATGGTCCAGGGTAGGGTGGCGGCACTTTAATTAGAGCAGCTCTGAGAGCTGCTCTAATTAAAGCGCCGCCGCATTTCCTGTATCAGCGTCCCTGCTCTCAAAAATAGCAGCGGGAGTGCTTGAACTAAAGCTCACTTGACGAGTTTTTGTTCAAACGTCCCCACTGCCATTTTTAAGCGTGGGGATGCTGCTACATGGAGATGCTGGAGCGCAGCAACTGCCACGCTCTAGCAGCCTCGATTAATTGAGTCTGCTCCAATGTGCTGGAATTCCAGCGTGTCAGAGCAGCCTCAGCACTCGTGTAGAGATGCCCTTAGTCTACGTTAGTCCACACGGCCATGCACCATGTGGACACAGCCCAAATTTCACACAAATGCCGTATGTTAATCCCAAGATTTTAGTTAGCCTAAGTGTATGAAAAAACTAAGTTGTGGCTGCTGGTAGAAAACAGAAGGGTATGCCACATCTGCAGGTGGTCCCTGCAAAGGATAGAACTGAGTATGCCCTGCCCACCCAAGTCACCTGACATGTTCCAGACTAGAAACAGAGGGCTTGAAAGTAGGCACTAGGGATAAGCTCAGAGCAGCCTCACCAGCAAAGCTCTGACTCAGGAGGATATCAACAGACTAGGGTGAGCAGGGCACACTCAGCCCCGTGCTTCCCAGGACACACTGCTACTGCAGTATAGACAAACTCCAAGTGTCACCAGCACCCATGCCTCTGCAAAGGCAAGATGTCCAGATGACCGAAGATGATTCCCCACCCTCTAACCTGCAAAGGAAAGCAAGCTTCCCCCTGCCACCAATCTGACCTGGCAGAAAATTCCTCCTTGGCCCTAAATCTAACAGCCAAACATTTTTTGTCTTTGCTGAAACACCAAGTCAGAAAGAAGTAGACCCATGTGGGTGGAGTTGGGAGACAAAGAGCTCCAAAGGAATGCCAAGTATTCCCTTCTTGTTTCTCACTGAGTTTTTCAATGGGGGGGCAATGAGAAAAACTGCCGGTCAATCAAGTTGAACGCATAAGGGTACATTATATAGTTTCCTGTGTTGCTAAGGTTCATTCCTCATTTACTTGTTCAGCTGCAGGCTGAGATTGAGGTAAAGCCATAATGGGTAAAATCCTGGGCTCACTGAAACCAACAGGAATTTCACCACTGACTTCAGTGTGACTAAGATTTCAAGATTTCTGGTGTGGTTTAATTTGTAAGCTTCTCAGGGTAAGGCCTGTTGATTTTGTGCTTTCTGCCAGACAATCCTAAGTCAGTAATAAATGGAGCACTGTCATTACTAAACAAAGAAATAATTGTAGGGCATAACAATATAAGTGAAAAAAGAAAACTTCAGTTCTGAAGTTAATAGTATTCTTGGAAACTCTGCTCTTAAACATCACTACAGTCTTGCATATTAGGGATTCTGTGCAACTGAAAAAAGTTGTTTTCAAGATGACATAGCTTATAATTTTCTTGTATGTGGCAATGCAAAATCGTATATGAGGAAGGTTAACCAAGCACACTGCCTATCAACGCCTCTGCTGTGTCTCTAGTTTATGCAGAAACATGGAAGTGATGACTCAATGGTACTGCCAAGTTTCCAGAATTGTCAAGTGAACTCTGACTGACCAAAGGGAAGCTAAAGACAATAATATGTGGAAACAAGCTCACTTTCTCTTAAATGGTAAGTACTTTATATGCAGTTATATTATTATATTAATATGACTATGTTATAAGAAAGACATTTTTTTGGCTCCACAGTCAGCTGCATTTTAATTAGATATTTGTACTTAACTAAAGAATAGCAGGCAGTAATGTTACCTTTTAAATTGGGCTTACCAAGTGAAGCCAAACTTGTTGATTGCACAAGGGGAGTAAATAGCATTACATGAATGTACATATTTACAAACCGTAAGGTATCAGTAAGACAAATGTCGAGTGGGGTGCAGATTTAGCTAACTGCTATTCTATGTAAAGGGGAAAATGACTGACACCTTCAGGACAAAACACAGAAGTAAAAAAACATTACAAGAGCTTTTAGGAACCAGTCATGCAAGGTGTTCAGCGTGCTCAGCTTTCAGAGGTGTCACTAGGAACGAAGGGCTCAGCACCTTAGAAGATCGTGCGTCTACATGCTACCTTGTACAGCCTTCAGAATACTGCAAACAAGTCCACTTGCTTGGAGAAGTGCGCAGTTGCCTACTACCTGTAAATAGCACAGTAGTGCACGTGTAGACTGCTGACCAAGAGCAAATTGCTCCTGGTCAGCCTAGACAGCAGGGAGTAGAGAAAATGTCACTTCCCCTGGGCAGCTCTTTCCCAGCCCCATGCCCTGATCAGCAGATCAGGGCCTGGGGCTTGGAAAATGTCCCATTCCCCAGCTGCAGCTTCCCAGCCCCGTGCCCCGATCTGCCAATTTTACTGTGCAGTAAGCTTACAGAGCATTAATAGTAAGTGTAGACATGCCCAATATGTTCTAAGGTCTTCAGTATGGATCTCTGACAGCATCTTATACACAGAGGAGACTTAGCACTAGCACTTCAAGCTTTGCAGTAGAAGTTAGTTTTAGTGAGATGTCTTTATAAAGAGAAAGCAGCTGTGTTGCATACCAGAGATAAAAAAGAGTTTCAGGTAAAGCTATACTACAGCAACATGGAAAGGACAGATCAAGAGGAGAGCATACAACCAAACTTCTTGCCACAAGATCTTTTAACTTTTCTAGTGGAGTGACCTGATCCAGAAATCACCACAAATAGGAAGCTTCAAAGAGTTACTTTAAAACCATCAGATCAATGCCTGTCCAGAATCAGAGAAACCAAATATGATGCTGTTCCATAACGCATAAATAAAGGAAAAGCATGATTCCAAAGAAGAAATTATAATGAAATGGTACAAATGACACAAGGATAGTAAATATGAGAATAAGAAAGGGCAAAAACCTGATGGGTTTCAAGGTTGTCCCTTTCTAAGCCAGCCACCATTACTATCTGTCATCAGTTATATTTAATATTTCTTGCTAAGTTTTGTTGAGAATAGAGGTTGGTCCCAAGCGTATTACATTAGACCATCATACTAGTAATAATGTCAGATTTAATTCTTCTGTCTGGGAAAGTGCCATTTGAGGAACACGAAGAGCTGAAATGTTCCCAAGAGTGTTGTTAAGGACTGGAACATATATTTTTGGTAAAAGATTGTCTATCAAATCAGAGTCACATGACATAGCAGTTTAATAATCTGAATCTGCAAACAGCTGAAACTGACAGTTATAACTTAAAATTTAGAAAGTTCACCTAGAAAAAGGTGAATATACAAACTTGCTGGCAAACTACCTAGTAAATGCAAAGTGTCAGTTAAGATCCGCAAGGTTTGATATAATTATGAACTTGTCTTCTATGCTTAGTTCATATTAATATTTTAGATCTACATGGATTTAGTAATATTTTCAAGTTATCAGGTTCTTTTTACTTCTTCCTACTTGATATATCTTCTTCTCTTTCTGGAAATACTATTTCATTTGGTTATAAATTTGTGCTGTGATAGAATTACAGAATAGGCCATGTAGAAAGTTTGATGCCAGCACCTACCACCTTCTGTCTTCAGAATCAAAGTAATTAATCCATGCAAATTGACCGCTTTAGGGGCAACATGAACATGATTGGTAAAGAGAGTAAAATACAGTAATATTATTCTGAATGATTTGTGCAAAGGTTCTGAGTAAGAATGTGCTGGACTAGTCAACATTAGTCATCTTTACTCTTTTTAAACCCATGTTTCTAAATTTGTACAAGGAATTATTTGTACACTCTTAGGTATAAATATACATTTAAAACCCTGCACATAATACATTTGTATTATGTTTATGTGCGAAAGTATTTTATCTGTGTAATGTCAATCCACTGTGTAAGAAAATGATACTGGCTACTCAGACCCTTTGCAGGATATGGCCATGGAGTACCAAATTGGGGAAACAAAACTCTGCCAGCAAAAACGAAGCCCACGCTGTGAAGCTTGAGCCTGCACTGTATACGACATGACGAGATCTGAAAACACTGCAGGAGAGGGAGAGATCCAAATAACTGATGATGATTCTTTTTGCCCAAAGTCTCTAATAGATTAACTTCCAAACAGGATGAAAAGGTTCTGGTCTGCAATTTTTCAAGGGTCCACTGGTTTCCATTACCAGTATTTTAAAGGGCCCAGCTTGCAATACCTGGAACCTAATTTGCACAGCATTGAACATTCAGAGTTCCTACTGACTTTGATTGCCTCAGAGCACAAATAATGGTAATAGAAGGGTGCCATGATGAGAATAGTTATACAGCACAATAGTACAGCTGTGAGTAAAAAATTCCTAATAGAAATTCAAAAGAACTGAATCTCTTTTATGAAACATGATAATGCTAGGAAAGCGTTTCCTGACAGGACTGCAGCTGCCACCCCCCTGATATTTTCTGTCCAAGTGATATTGCAAAAGACAGGATTTCAGACTCCTGTGTAATTATATCCAACCAAGTTTCTGCATGCGCTTCATGTATGTGTATATTAACTATGAAGTTGAATTTTAAATAAGAATCCTCAGCTATGTCACACAGTAAATTCATCCCACTGGTAGCTGTGCAGTTCTACTCACTTCAAGGCTGCAGAATGCATACAATGGGTCACTACAGTAGGTCCAAAGGAATCATAATGTCTCATCTTTGAAGCAAAGAAAATGCTTCATTTTCCAATTATCTGCTTAGACCTGCAAGGCAACTAGCATAGCCTTGCACATGAACTGCCTCACTGGTGTCCAGCATGTCATGTAAGGTCAAAAGGAACTGTAATATCATTTGACATCCTGTGTATAACAGACAATTAAATTTCACCCATTGTACTTGTTCATTGAGCCCAGTGACTTATGATTGGGTAAAATGTATCTTCCGTGAAATCATCCAGTTTTGATTTAAGGACATCAATTGATGAGAAATCATTACCTGTCTTGGCGTTCTTTTCCCAAATGCTAGTTGCTCTCACTATTCAAACTCTGTACTTTGTTTCTTATTTGAATGTATTGGGCTTCAGCTGCCAACCATTGATTCTTGTTCTGCTTTCCTCTTCTGGGTAGGAGTTTTTAGTGCCTGGCATTTTCTCTCAGCCAAGGTAACAATGCACTAATCAAGTCACTTCTCAGTCTATCTTTTTTTGATAAACTAGAAAGTTTGAAGTATTTAAGGCCAAATCTACACTGAAAACTTACCGTGCTTGGCATCAGCTCCTTCAAACAGCATTGTTCTGTGTGGGCTGAACCAGAAGCAGTACAGCTGTTTGTGTGCATGGTGCTGCAAGTAGGCTAATTAGCACTGCTGAGTGACGTCAGGTAGCTGCCCACTGCCAGTTAGCTCATTTGCAGTGCCACCAAGACCTGGCTGCACTGCTTGCCATTCAGAAGCCCACACAGTGCAGGGTAGCATGTCTGAGGATACCTCTGCTAGGCACAGTCATTTTGCAGTCCAGACATGGCCCCAAGTTCTCCCTGTAAGATAAGTTTCTCCAATTCTTGAATAATTTTTGTGTCTCTTTTCTACACCCTTTCCAACTTTTAAACATTCTTTTTAAAATTGGACATCAGGGTTGTACTTAGTATGCAGTGTTCTCACCAGTGCTACATACACAGCAAAATCACCTCACCTCCATATGCAGGCTCTCTGCTCTTACTTCTATATCCAGCAATATCAGTAGCCAATTAAGAGTTGTGGCAAAATGGGCTGTTTGCCCACTATGACCCCTAAGTCCTTTTTGGTGTCACTGCTTTCTCCATGCAGTTTGTCATTCCATTCAGCAGAGGTAGCCAACCCACAGCACAGGTGCCACTAGTGGTACAGGCAGTCTCTGTGTGTGGCATGTGTCAGATCAGGGAGCAGGAAGGCAGTACAGCAGCAGGTAGAGCAAGAAGCTGAAAGCAAAGCAACGTATCAGGCAGGAAACACAGGGCTGGGAGCAGAAAGCAGGACAGCAGATTGAGCAGGGGAAGGGGAATGAAGTGGTACTTGGTGAGATTGCATGGATAATTTCTGGCATGCCTGACAAAAAAATTGGCTCCCACTGCTGTACTGTGCAGGGTATTGCCAGGGAAACTTAAAGGACTTTAACTTTTAAAAAGCATTATAATATATTTGGAAGAATGTATAGACACTATCCATCTACTATCTAGTTTTGTTGATTTATGGATTCTTCCAATCTTTATGTACTGTCTTGTTGCCCCATAAATGTCAATTCTTTCATTTGAAAACATGTTGATCAGCTTCACTCATTATGCAGAATATGATATGATTACTGCATTAAAAATAAATCACTTTAAAACCATTTTGTCCTTGTTCAACAATAATGTGCAGTTTTGACTTACATGTATACACTGATATAACAACATACACCTTATAGCAACTTACAGACATGTAAACTACTTGTAATATTACCATGTGAATTACATATCATCTAGCAATGATAACATAGTAATATGTGTGTGTAACAAGCCAAAAACTTTGTCAAAAATCAATATTTACACATTCTCAAGTTTGTTCAATTCTAAAACATTTTTCAAATCAGAAAATGGGGTTTTACCAAAATCCAGGTATTCTACTGGAAAAGAGGAATTTCAGCAAAAATTTCCATGGGAAAAAATTAAAATGGAATACTGGGGTACCTCTGAGAATTGTAGTTTCCAATGCCATGATGCATTGGCCAGTCCAGTTGCAAAGAGAGATGATAGTGCAGCGTAGAAAATGGCACCTTACCAAACATCAGGACTGATACTTGGACGGAGGAGAGACATAGAATAACTAGTCCTGTAAGGTGCTGAGGAACCTGAGCTGACAAAGATTAAAGTTAACTGGAAATAAAACTTTTTGCCTTTTCCAAATCAGATGATTTTGTGCCTGTTTGATCATAAAGGCTAGGGACAGAAGTTATACATAAACTGATTTAAGTGATCAGAAACTGGTTTAAAATTGTAACAGAATGTAAGTTTAGTGCACATAAAGCAGTTTCAAAATGGCTAAAACTAGTTTAAGGTAAACCTGGTTGAGTGTGGTATTAGACTTGAACCAATCTGGGTCAAACTGATTTATGCAACATCTGTCCCAGGCCCCTTCCTGGTTTAAGTTAAACCAGAGTCCTCCAAAATCCTGGCATGCTCTCTGGGCCTGGCTGTGCCCTCTGCTCCAGGGCGCAGGGCTAGCCCTGCCCCTCTACTCTCTAGCCTGAGCAGGGATGGGAACGGATGTGGCGAGACAACAGCAGGCATGTCCCCGTTAAGGCAAAGTGGGCAGGAAGAGAGTTAATTCTTCCCTCTTTCCCCACCACCCCCCACCACAGCCAGGCTCTGCCTGTCACCTGTGAGCAGTGGAGGGAGTGGGGGACTGGAAGTCCCTGGTTGTGGTCCCCAGAGGCAGAAGGGATAGAGGAAGGACTTAACCCCCTTCCAAACTCCCTTCACCTTAAGGCCATGTCAGGAGAGTGTCTGGCTAGGTCCCGCCACCGGAGCAATGAGGAGAAGGGCAGCAGCCTCTGTGTCAGAGTGCCCAGAAGAGGATTTATTCCCCACTCTCTTCCCTGTCCCACCAGCAGAGACCACAGCCATCCCAGCATGGCCATACTACGGCTAAGAGGGCAGGGAGGGGGTTAATCCCCCCTCCCCACCAAGGGACTGCAGCTGGGGTGGAGCAGCCCCCCTCCTCTCCACCACTCCCTGCATCAGGGCAGGGAGGGGGGCACTGTGCACGACTGTCTGGCCCCAGAGGGACACTTTCCCCCCTGCTCCTCCTCCCCTCCCACACAGGGCAGGGAGGGGGGCTCTGTGCATGGCTGCCCAGCCCTGGAGAGAAACACTTCCCCCTCTTCCTCCTCCTCTGGAAGGGAGCTCTGTTTGGTGCTCAAGGGGGACTCTTCACCCTCTTCCTCCTGTCACAACCCAATTAACTTGTGCCCATGCCACTGAGCAAGAGATACCATTCAAATCATCTTCATTTGACTATTAAGGGTTAAAAGACTTCCCTGCCAAGAAATTCCTTGAAACAAAACGCTGGTGGTGTACTACAGATAATTGGTCAGCCGAAATAAAATGCTGGGGAAAACTATATATAATTGGCCAAAGATAAACGTAAGCTCCTCACACGTAGCATACACGTAACAGGTAGGAAGACCTAACCCACTACCCTGTAACTTGAGGAGACAAAGAGATGCCACCTGCCAAAAAATTAAAGATTCCATATAACGGTTCACTATTGGATATTCCTGTAAAACACCTCTGCCTATAAATAGTTTAACAGTTTCCGCCCAAGGCGGAGAGCTCTGGGGATTTCACAGGAAACACCTGTGCTTGTCACCAGAAAATTGGGAAACTGATCAATTCCTAATCAATCGCCCCGTCAGCGTAAAATATTGACGTAAAAAGTCTTGCAAGCGCGACCGTCTGCTTTCGGCGCCACGTCCGTCATTATCTCACCGTCATTTAACTGCGTGCATATAGTTGACTCTGTAACCGAAGCGGTAACGGAACAAAGGCCCGCCTGCGTCGTCCATCACTATCTAGGCGACGTGGAGCCGGGCGGCTGCCGGCTGCTGCTCTGATTCACGACACCTCCCCGCCATCCCCTGCCTCTGCTGGGTGGCAGGGAGGGGTGGGTCCCGTGTGGGGCTGCCCAGCCTGACTCAGCCCGGGCGTGGGGACTGACTGTCACTGAGCCTCAGCTGCCAGGCATGGCCCCACTCCTGCAGCACAGGCTGGCCCTGCTCAGCCATGGCCTAGGCAGCTGCACAACGGGGCTGGGCTGGGGCGCGGGGGTGGGGCCATCCCAGGTAGCTTCAGCTAAGTGATGAGGAGGCTGAGCCCTGTCAGGAGAGCAGCCTGCCCTGGTACATGCAGGCAGAGCTGGCCAGGCAGCGGCCTACCTGGGCCAGCTCAGAGGCATACGGGTGTTCATTGGTCCACAGCGAGCCCCGACGGTGGGCGGCTGCCAGGCTCCAGGCCCACCAGAGCCTCCAAGCTGGCCAGGTAGGCCACTGCCCAGCCAGCCACCACCTGTGAGCACTGGGTCAAGCTGTGCTCCTGACAGGGCTCAGCTTCCCCATCACTGAGCTGAAGCCACCAGGGATGGTCCCGCCCCCACGGCCCGGCTCGACCCAGCCCTGCTGTGTGGCTGCCTTGGCCGGGGCTGAGCGTGGCCAGCCCGGCCCGTGGGGATGGGGCCATCCCCAGAAGTTGCAGCTCAGTGACAGCCACTCCCCCACCCAGGCTGGGCCAGGCTGGGCAGCCCCACACAGAGCCCCCTCTCCCTGCCCCCTAGTAGCAAGGGGTGCAGGGGGAGCAGCAGGGGAGCAGCAGGAGTCAGTCCCCCTCCAGGGCTGGGCAGCCATGCACAGAGTCCCCCTCCCCACCCTGCGTTGGGGGCAGAAACAGGGGGAAGAGTTCCTCTCTGGGGCCAGGCAGCTCCGAACAGAGCTCGCCCTCCCTGCCCTCATCCGGGTAGAGTCCCCCTCTTGGGTCAGGCAGGACTGCGTGCCGAGATTGCTCCTGGCTGTCAGGGAGCTGCTGGGGCGGCAGAGCTCTCCTCTCCTCCTCCTCCTCCACTGCCACAGGGATCTGGCCACACTGACACTTCCCCAACCCTTGGAACCCTGCAGGCCAAGGTGGGGGTTTAAACCCTCCTCAGCTTACTTAGGCCTGCCCAGCCCCTGCCACCCCCAAAGATTGAATCAATTCAGGCTCAGGCTTTTTGAATGTCTGCCCTAGCCAGAAAGTTTCAGTATTTTGACCTTCCCTTTATTTGGGATGAAAACAATTTTCAAAATAGCAGAATATCCTGCAGGAACAAAATGTTTCAGTTTTCACCTATTTAATTCATATTTTTCCTACTTTTCCAACAGACAAAAAGAGAGCTGGTGACAATACCTGGGAACAAAAGTATTACTTCCAGGTTTTGTAGAAAAATTATTAAAGGAGACTTTTAGACACAACATTTGTTAAAAATGATAATCAGTTCTAAATACAACAGTTGCAAACCACCTTTCTGATTGCATTTTATATCCATTTTTTTGCCTTATCTGTTTAGTTTCTGAACTCTTCGCAGTAGAGGCCATTTCTTGGTCTGACTGTAAAGCACCTAGCCAAACAGGACCTGTTTCAGTTGAGCCCTGTAGGCCCTAACATACAAAACAGCGTAGCAGCATAGCACTTTCTATGAAAACAAGGTCACCGCCTTGCAGAGAAGACATAAAAGGACAATCTGGAGAAAATGGGAAATACGTTGAGCTAGTAAAACAAAGAGAAAAATAATATAAAATCTTAGGACTTGAGGCCCTGTTTCCTGGTCCATGAAACAGTGGACTTGAGGTCCACTGTTTCCAAGTGGTGTTTTGCCAATAACTGATGCAAAAGCAATATCATACCCTAAACACACTGGATTTATTTGTAACAAAGAACACACTTTATACTTAAGGTATGAGATTTCTAAAGCTCAACATATATACAATCTTGCATGCCCTGTCTTTAAAGCATGATGATAATTTTATAGAAAATATGGTAAGTCTGGATCTGTCACTAGATACATAGTGGACAGAAATACAGAATATGGTTAAGATGCACACAGTAAAAACAGGCAAGAACTATTAGACTAAAATATAGAACACTTATCCCTGAGGTATTCATGTTTCTGGGACAAAATCTGCCTTGATCTACCATAAGGATGGGCTGAACATTATGTTTTTTCTCATAACTTTAGTTCATACTGTGTTACCTTTCTTTTTTTAGGTAAAAGTTGGAACAAAAGTAAAGCCAAGTGTCTTCAAAACTTTGACCTGCAACTCTACAAACCCAGTGGAATCAGCCTAAAACATGATGGCCACACGCAGCTAATATTGTGCTAGTATACTTGCCTGTAGCTTTCTCGCATTTATCAAAGTCACAAGCATACTGGCCTCATTTCAACATCCTGCTATTAACCCACTGTATTTTATTTGTGGAACTGTAAAATATGGCATGGATTTTTGGGGCATTTTAAAAAGAAATCAGATTACCAATCCAATTTCTCTGGTTGACATGTAGCAGTGTATGCCCAAAATTAGTGTTTACAGATGCTTTCTGCTCCTCTACATTATTTCCAGGGCTCAAGGGACTTTCTTTAAAGAGCCATTTTTAAAGAGAAACGGATCTTTAATTAGGCTGATTACTTTTATCTGTGGATAACTTAAACTGAATTTGTCAGCAAATAAATGCAAAATGAATTATTTATTTTTTTCCAACCCGATCACATCCTTCCTCACTGTCATGTAGGATTTTAGGCCTCATTCAGCATTTTGAGGGGTTATTTCTGTTTACATATTCTGATCCCATTCTGAATGGGAAAATGTAAACTGTACTCAAGGCCACAAAAGCCTTTGACCAGTGACTGAATTATAAATGCCAATGGCATGCAGCCTCCAGAGCAGGGGTGTGTAAAATGGGGGATCTGGCCAGCAGCCAGACTCCATTTCCCAGCAGCCCCTGCTCATGTCACTGGAGCTGGTTTCCATGGAGACCCCAATAGTGGTTTCCATGGAAACCGGCCCCAGCAGCGCTGGCTGGGGCAGAGCCGCTATCTGCTGCCCTGGGCAGGGGTGTGCAGGCAGCAGATCACAGCTCTGCCCGGGGTCCAGACCATGCTCTCACCACTGCAAGATCCCAGCCCTGTCCCCAGAGCAGCTCCCCGCCCAGCACACCCTGCCAGTACTGCTGAGGCCAGTCTCCATGGAAACCCTGGCCCCGTGCTGTCATGGTGCCACCACTATTGGGGTCTCCATGGAAAGTGGCTGCAGCAATGCAGGCAGGGGCTGCTGGGAAATGGAGTTCACCCTGGTTTGATCCAGCCCACTGGCCAGACTTTGCCCACCCCTGCTCTAGAGCAACAGTGGCTGATGAAGAGTAGGCTAATGAAGAGAAACTGTCTCTCTTAAATTATTTCCAGCATCTAAGGCCATATTAAAAGGCACTTAAATATATAAAATTATTTTTGTAATATGGCATTTCTACTGTACTTCTGTTGCTGCATTTATCACAATACAGTTGTGAATGGACAGGAGGTGGCCTACAGAACAATCTCTATTAATAATATGTTCTGACAGCTTCTGGAGTAGCGGACAAAATGAATGAGCCACAGCCATCTTTGTGCACAGACGCGAAACTGCAGCCAGTGGATGAAGTGCAGAAGGTTTTCACCAAAACCCTAGCAACCTCAACACATACACACTCATAGAGACTTTCTATCACAACCTATAGCTTGGGCTCCACCGGCACAGTCCATTCCTCTCATAATGTCAATGAGCAATTGTAAACCAGTCTGGATTTTTTTCTAAGATGAACTAACAAAAAAATACTTCCTTGTTTTTGTCCATAAAATAGCTTGTCTTTATCAGCATATTAAATATTATAAAGTTACCTAACCACTTCAGATTAATGAAGTCATCAGATTAATTTAGAAAGCAATTGAGAATGTCTCATTTTAATTAGATCTTTGATTGCTAATGTTAAACTAAACGAGATCTTCTTTCCAGACATATTTTTATGTAATTGAAACTACGGTTACTGTATCAGTGTGTATGTCAGTTTTACATAGCATTACTGTGCATCAATGCAATATATAATTATAGAACCAATAGATTTAAAAAAAACAAGACACATGCCATGTTACACAAACCTGCCTCAAGCTTCAGCCAGGATTGAACGGTACTTCACTATGCTGTACAATGGTTAACTTTC
Organism: Alligator sinensis; assembly: GCF_000455745.1. Classification (NCBI taxonomy): domain Eukaryota; kingdom Metazoa; phylum Chordata; order Crocodylia; family Alligatoridae; genus Alligator; species Alligator sinensis. The sequence goes on along the minus strand of NW_005843150.1, from coordinate 255,606 downwards.
ATGGTGCTAGGGCAAGAACACACTGGCTACCGTGTAGGTGCTGAATTACTATTAGCAGTGCTTGTACTTGCTCTTTAATACACAATCCATGTCAAAGTATGCAATGGCATGTAACTGCTAGACAGGTCCAAGATCTGCCTTTCTAATACAGACAGCTGGCATATTTACTATGTAATGCCTTTAATTGAAAAGGGCACAGACAAAACCACAAAGAATATCATTCAAAATCTGTTTACCTTTTGCTGTGTAGGTAGTACCCCAAGCTTCTATAATGGGGTAGGTTTTATGAATCAGATTTAAATCCAGAGGAAAATATTGGTTTTATTGTCTGACACATGGTTTAATATTTTTAAAATAAAATAATTCTTTAGAAAAAAAACTGCCTTAAAGAAATCAACCTCCTTCCAATATGGTATAGGAAAAATGTCTTTTCTCCACGTTACAAAAAATGTATAAGTGAGGTCTAGCAAACAGAAAAAGTAAAGCGATTTCTTGAAGGACTTACTCCTGTGGGATAAAAAAGGCAACGCAACTATAGATTTTGTACTTGAAGAGAGGAAAAACAACTACTAATTTAACTTTTTTGATCTTGTCACATCTGACCATCATTATTTAATATCTGTGGTAAAGTACTGCCTCAAGGCTCCACCAGCATCAGGATTCCCATTGTGTTGGGCACTAAAGACAATACCACCAACATGCATGTACTGGGAGAATCTCTGTCCAGATTAGTTTTCTTTTTTTGAAATCTAAACAGACAAAACAGAAGCACAGAACAGTATCTGAAGTCACATATTAAATCAATGAACTTCTCCTCAGACCCTGCCTGTAGCACTACCCACCGAGTATTGGAGCCAGTCTTTTTAGCAGGTATGCCACAAATTAGCCCCACACTCTCTCCAAGTGTCACTCTAATCCTCTCTCCCTGCCTGATCTGCTTCTCTGTTTTCTGCCCTCTGCCCTCTACCTGCTGCTTTGCTGCCTATCCTTGTTCTGCCATGTACCACAAAGAGGCTGCCCGTGCCACTTGTAGCATGCATGCCATAGGTTGGCCACCCCTGCATTGGACAATACTGCCTTTCTAAAGCTCAATGCTCTTAAGAACTGAACTGGAACCTCCTTGAACGTAACCTCCCAATAGCAACACAATGTATTTTCTTTTCCATTCTTTCTAATGTATGCCAAAGGCCCAGAGGTTCAAGCATATGTGGAGGGAGTAATGATCAAAGGTTGTTTTCATGTTTATGTATTACGCTGGAAATGTAAGGAATATTATTTATTCTTTTTGTTTAAGCTTTACATTAAACAGAAAGCTGGAGCAGGAAACTATTAAATCTTCCAGAGGAAAGGGAAGCAGGTACATTTTTTGCAACCCTCTGCCAAGAGTGTTTCAACAAGACAAAGCCTTGCAAGTAGTTTGGAAAAAATCCTTTTCTCTCTTAACAGCTCAGGTTTCAACCTCAAGTCTCTTCTAGTGTCCAGCGACAATTTCCACCTATCAATAGAGCAAAATCAAAATTAAGCAAGCAAAGCTTGCCATGGTTCATGTCTCCTATAGGCCACCAAAGCAAGGTGAGGCAGCAGACAAAGGGTGTGTCTATAAGCTGCCATATGGCAACGTTGCTACATTGCTGTGCTTTAGTATTTCCTTTTAAAAGTACTAAAGGACAGCACAGTAACTGCCTGTTCTGCACCGCGCGTATGGAGATTAGATTTCGCTGCTACATCGCCATAGCAGCGTGCTAAAACAGGGGACCATGCCACTACCGCAACGTAGCTGCCGATCATGTGTAGACCCATGTGATCACTGTGTCATCGTAGCACAGTATATTGTGACGTAGTGCATCACTACAACACTGTAGGGCAAAGTGTAGATGTGCCCAAAGGCTTTTTTTCAGGCAACAGATGGAGGTATCCAAATCACAGGACCTGGTATTCATGGGAGTCTTTAATTACTGTGATATCTGCTGGGAGGGTAACACAGGAGGGAACAGTCAAGCTAGCAAGTTCTTGGAATATGCCAGGGGCAACTTTTTAGAACAAATGATGGGGAAGCCAACAACGGGGGAGGCTGCTCACAAACAGCAAGAAATTAGGTAAAAAATATGAAGATGGATGGCAAATTGAGTGATACTGACCATGAGATGACAGAGTTCAAGTTCCTAAGGAAAGAATGGAAGGGCAACAGCAGAATAAAGCAACTAGTCTTCAGGGGAATAAAAAAACTTTAACACACTCTGGGATCTTATAGACAGGATTCTCTGGGAGGCAAGTCTAAGGGGAAAAGGAATCTTGGAGGGCTGTTTGTTCTTTAAAGAGGCCATATAATGAGCACCATAATAGGTTTTATCCAGTGCAAAGAAAGGATAGGAGGTGTAGTAATAGACCAGCCTGGCGAAATAGTGAACTCTTTAATGATTTGAAACTCAACATGGAATCTTACAAAACATGGAAATTTGACCATATTGCTACGTATAAACATAAGAGTTTTGCATGGGCATGTAGGGAGAAAGTCAGGAAGGCCAAGGCAGCTAGCAACAGATGTAAACGGCAATGAAAAAAAACATTCTATAAGTATGTCAGAAGTAAGAGGAAGACCAAGGAAAGTGTATGTCCCTTACTGAATGTGGTGGACAAGCTAATAATGGATGACTTCAAGAAAACTGAAATATTTAATGTCCTGTTTACTTCATCCTTCATGAATACGGATAGCTGGAAAGAGAGAAGCAAGCTGGAGTACAGACAGAAGAGACCAGAGATTCAGAAAAGCTGGCTAGAATGTCAGCAGGGCCAGATAAGAGTACTCAAGCTAAGGTAATTGCAGAACATTTGGCTGGCTACTCTCTTTGAAGACCTAAGGAAGTCAGATGAGAGCATAGATAATTGGAAAAAGGCAAATATAGTACCCATCTTTAAGACAGAAAGAAGGAGGATCCAAGGAATTACCAACCAGTCAGTCTGACCTCAATATCTGGAACGATGATGGAGCATGTCATCAAGAAATCTATTTCCAAGAACATAAAGGAGAACCAAGTGATCAGGAATAGCCTGATCATCAAGAACAAGTCATGCCTAACCAACATGTGTTACTTCTACAAGAAGGCTCCATGGATGGTAGTAGAGCAGCGGATATGACATATGTTGACTTTAGCAAGACTTTCAATACGATTTCCCATTATGTTTTTATTAGTCGTGAGGAAGAAAAAGCAGTTCAGACAAAACTTCTGTAAGGTAGATACATAACTGGCTCATTATGCTCAAAGAGAAGGCATCAATGATTCAATATCTAATTGTGAAGAGGTATAAGTGGGGCTCCCCAGGTGTTTTGTCCTGAGTCCAGTACTGTTTAATATTTCCATTAACAATTTAGAGGATGAAATTGGTGGAATTGCATTCACTCTAGAGGATAGGACTAGGATTCAGAATGACCACAATAAAATGGTAAAATGGTCTGAAATTAACTGAATGAAATTCAACAAGGACAAGTACATAGCCCTGCACTTAAGATGAAACAATTACATGCAGAAATACAGATTAGCGAACAAGTAGGTAGACTGCGGTTGTCAGAAAAGAACCTGGGAATTACAGTGGACTGTAAGGTGCCTATGAACTAACACTGTGCTTTTCCTGTGAAAGAATAAAAGAGAATAGAAAAAAAAGAAAGCCAATAACATACTGATCTGTATGAACAGGAATGTTACATGAAAATGAAAGGAAGTGATTCTTCTGCTCTATTCAGCACTGATGAGGTCTCACCAAACGACTGTGTCCAGTTTTGGGCAGCACATTTCAATTAAGATGTGGACAAATTACAAGGAGTCTAGCAGAGTGAGCAACAAAGTTTATTAGAGGTCTAGGTAATATGACTGACAAGGATGGGTTGGAAGAAAAGGGAAGATGTGACAGAAGCCTTCAAATATTCAAATAGTGGTTATAAAAAGGATGGTGACGGACCAGTGTCTGTGGCTAAAGTGGCACTGTCTTAAATTGTAACAAGGGAAATGACACTGGATATTAGGAAGAATATTCTCACTAGGAGAATGGTTAAGCAATGGCATAGATTACCCAGAAAGACTGTGATATCTCCACCCTGGAAGTTTTTAAGAGCAAGTTAGACAGACACCTGATTGGAATAGTTTAGACCAGGATAACCCTGCTTTAAGCAGGAGGTTGAACTAGATAGGTACCTGAGGTCCAGTCCTATACTGTTCTATGATTCTGATTCCAAGACCTGTAATTGGAAAACCTCCCAGCCCTTACCTCATTGCATTACAAAAGGAGCACAAAAAAAGAATGCTGCCCTCCCTCACAGTATACCTTTAAGGCCTGCTTTTAATGGGGCTAATTAAGATAGTTGAAGATTTGCCAAGAAGATCCTGGAGCTGAGCCAAGTACAAGCCAGTGACGCTTGCTCAGCATCATTCCCCAGTGTTTCCCTAGAAGTTCTTTTGGTGGTAATGAGGGAAATGTGCTACTGTTTACCAGGCAAACAAAGAAAATAATAAAGCAATTTAGTGAAAAACAAGAATTCTAGCTGTCAGATTCAATGTAATTGATAAAGTACAGTATGCAGAAATTAGAATTTCTCTTTGTTGTTCAAACTATTGCTATGGTTTGAGAAATACCGATTTTCTTTACTGAGTACTGAAACCTGTGCAGCATAACCCAAGGTAACATCTCCCCGGGCTGTCATTTTGGAGTTTGGACTGATGAACACACTTACTGGTTTTCTGATGGTTAACAAAGACTGTATGCTGTCCAGACCCAAATGAGGTCCTATTTTCTTTATTTTTGGACATGAATTTCTGCCATTAAAAACAATGGGGTGTTTGCTCATTGACTTCCACAGAAGCGGACCCTGTCTACAGCATGGTAAACAGCACAACAAACAGCACAGCAAACACTCAGGATACGTCAATACAGTACACAGCAATGTATTTAAGTACACCACGCTTGCTCTGTTCAAGATAGCTCCCTGAACCAAAGCAATATAGCCATGTTAGCACAGCATTGTGCAAAAATTATGAGCTGTGTCTGTCTTGATTGTCACAACCCAAAGTTGTGATTTTTGTTTTTGTGTGTGCTTTGGCACCACTGAATTATTTTCCCGCCAAATTGTAGCTTTCTTTGCAGGGTGCATTTCTTCTTTGCAGCTAAGAAATGCTCGGTGCAAAGAGTTCCCGCCATTTGTATGATAATTCGAGCCCCATTATTGGATTGAGTTAAATTATTCCCACGTGGTGGCTAGCGATTGGCTTTCTAGCCGTATAAAAAACTTTGGGGG